>NC_139601.1:3344499-3361999 GCF_946808225.1 Silurus aristotelis | reverse complement strand
CCGCTCTTCTGTTGCCATGGCGACTGGGTTATTACAATCCAAATAGAGGAGTGGGGTTTTATTTTCGGCTAATTGAAATGCTGTCACGTGCACCCGGTAAGCAGCTCCCAGCCAATAAGAGTGAAGGAAGAAGGCAGAAATGTGACGCGTATTGATTGCTAATAATATGTAATATGCATCATTTTATCGCTTTTATCATCTTTAGATGTGGGCATGTGTTATGATAACCGACTCGTGAAAATTGGTATAATTACAAAATACCATTGCAAACATATTGTGGCGTACTGGTAGTTTGGTGTTTTCCTGTTTTTGCCCAGTTTTTGCTATTGTCATAGTAACAAAATGGACGAAGCTACACAACAGGTCACAGGTCAATGCATTTCACACCTAGGTTTTCAGTGGTGCCTGACCTGAATCAGCAATAGAAATGATAAATATTATAGAGAAATGCAGGGATCTCATACAGTAAGAATGAATGGCATTAGTAAAGCAAGAAACTCGATAAACACAATTTAATAAGTCTCCTTTCACTGTAGCCACAGCTGCAGTGCCCGCATACATCTTTTCTAACAGAAGCTTCGATATCAAACTCATAATATGACCTCGGGATTTCCGTGAATTTTTGTGCATTTTTTTCTGTTCACAACAGTTTTCTTGGGGATTTGAAATGAGGGCAAATTGTGTGTCCAATTTCTATAAAAATAGAATAGAATAGAAATGTTCAAGAAAATGCTTAACAACTGTTTTGAACTGTTCTGATCCGCTTTTCACAATGTCCAGCTCTTCTTGAAAAGTCAGGCTCAATAACGTAATTGTAAATATATCTGCGTCCAAATCTATTTGTTCTCCACTCTCTGCCATAGTGGAATGAAAAAAAAAAATACAGCTATTAAACCCACACAAATATATTTGATCTTGTGCAGTTTGCTACATTTGCAGTTTGTTTGCTCTGACTAGTGTGCTTTCTGACCATCCAATCAGAAGACATAAAAAGGCAGAGGTTATTGTACACCTGCTGGATGGCCCCAGTGCTGTCAACTCGCAATCTGATTGGTTATTGCAGCAGCCTTCAAGCAACATGTATTGGAAGCTACAGGGCCCTGCAGTGTTCACTGTGAAGGCTCGTGGGAGATTATTTTGAACCCGGCAACACGTGATGTTTATAGCTGAAAACTGATTGTATAGAAACTCGAACGGAAACAGACACTCAGTTGAAGGCGAGTAAAAAGAACGCTATGAAATGAAGACATTGAAACTATCGGATTCGCAGTGAGACGTTTTTTCGTAACAAATGTTGTCGGGTGGTTGCTGATTATTTTCCTATCGCCACACAAAACACGTACTTATTTCTCGCCCTCTCAGAAGTGCTGAACTACAAGTTATGCAAATAATCTGAAGGGAAACGACAGGACGGTATTGTAACCATCACTGTGTCACCCACGCAGCCGTAGAATGTTTGCTTCACTTTTTATTGTATCGTCTCTAATGATATGCTCATTTAAATTAATAAATAAAAGACCCAGTTGGACTAAAACTCCACTCCTATAATACTCTAACTCTCTCCAGTAATTTATCCTTTTATTGTATTCTGCGCTCACTACCCACTCCCGTCATCTGCTGCACTCGTCTCACTGCCAGCGTTCGCCCATCCGACCAGTACGCAGGTGCCTGTCTCTCTGCTTCATGGTAGCTGCACATTCTTCATACACGTACCTTCTAGGCATTCTGTGTTTCCTGGTGAATTCTTCACTGTTGTTCGTCCAATAGTTTGATAGAAGCAGTTGGTGTATGGATTATTGAAATGTTTAAAAAATCTCATTGTGACACTAAGCTTTGCGTAAGAGCTCGCGTATTCTCTAGAAATGATAAAAGACTTCGTGATGAATAAGGAACTAATAATGTCAGAAGGAAGCTCATAGCTTCATTATGAGTTTACAGGAAAAAAGGTGCAATAGCTTTCATTTTACTTTCATTCTCAGTTAATCTGTCGACAGGCACAGATTTTGTTCGAAATGATCTGGAAGTCTTCCAATGGGCCGAACTGGTTATTCAAGAAACTTGGGAATCCAGGAACTGTTCCTAAAGAGTTGAAACTATGGCTATTATAATGACCTTATACAGCGTTGTCCAGTGCAGAAGTTGTAAAATGGTTAAAAACCACAGCTTCAGCTATACAATTGTACATTTCTCGAAATTAAAAGTGTCCGGGAAATCTTAGTGCTGTTAACCATAAATAACAGAAGAGATACCTCTAAATCAAATTGCTATGAATCTGAAAACCTGTTTACACACAGCCATTTCATCATGGATCTCCTACCTGAATTGTAACCTGATTAAATCTGACCCACAAGTACTCAAATGCAGGGTATAATCTAATTACTACTAGGAGTGTCGACTCAACATTTTTCTGTACTGACTTTTCAATACTGTTCTTAGTCTCGCTAATGTTCTCGGTCTCGATCACACGAAAATAATTTTTGAAAGCAATTCCTTCATTCTTCCAAAGAACAAAGTCTGATTGTTGGCATAATGCAAAAAATTAAGCCAGAAAGTCAAAGTAAATTCAAAGATTTGATTTTCAATCTTTCAATCTCTCAATCTTGCATTCATATGGACCATATGGATCCTGATTTGCCATCAATCCTATTATGTCATTGTATTTGTCTTGATTCCAGCTAGTCTTGTTTTTTGTACTTGACAATGGCAGTTATACAGGTTATACAGGTTATGCAGGTTATACAGCCTTAGTGATTACTGGATTATTTATAACATGCCAATAAATTATTTGAATGCCATTTTGCTAGCTAAGTACTAAGAGTTTTGATTTTTAGAGGGGTTTCTGGGTATAAATGTATTTAAAAGTTTTTTCAATAAATACATTCGAAAGAGTTTCCAAGTATAAATGCATTTTGAAGGGTTTTTAGATATAAATGAATTTGAAGTTTTTGATATAAGTGCATTTGAGGGTTTTTTTTGGGTATAAATGCATTTAAAGGAGTTTTCGGATATGAATGAATTTGGAGAGGTTTCTGGCTATGAATGCATTTGGAGGGGTTTATGGTTATAGATGCATTGGGGGGGTTTAAACTCGCAATCCGATTAGCAGCCTTCAAGCAACAAGGATTGGAAGGTACAGGGCCCTGCAGTGTTCACTGTGAAGGCTCGTAGGAGATTCTTTTGAACCCGGCAACATGTGATGTAATAGTAAACTAAACTAAACTAAAACCTTACACCTTCCCTCCAGCAGAGATTCTCTTCCCTGAGTAAAAAGGCATGTATTTAATAAACGCTTCCTGTTCATATAGTGTATGCAAAAAGATTTACGCAAAAAATAACAAGTATTGCAAAGTCTTGTTTTTAAACTTGTGTTTGCCTCAGACCTCAGAATTCAACCAGAAGGTGTTGGATTTGAATTGTATAAGCATTTGTTAGCATTGTAACATACAACTTAGCGTATTAGTTCATAGCGTATTAGTTCATTAGTTCATATACTATACATATTCTATACTAGCCGAATGATTTCATTTATAATATTCACCATAATACAACAATCTTTAAATTCACATTTTCTGCTGTATATTTTCAAATAGTACGAATATACGTAAGTATATGTAATATAGTATAGTATGTAACAGGTTTGAAAAAAACCCGATTTCCATCTGTCTTACCTGGCAGGCATTGTAGAGCAGCTGATGCTCGAATTTCTTGATGCCTAGAATCTGCTGGAACATTTCATAAAGCTGGTCCTTGCTGAGGATGAGCTCGGAGGCGGCGCTGGCCGTGATGCGTTGTTGGTGCTTCCGGGGATCCTCCTCGCCGCGGTAGATGGTGTCGAACTTAGCCAACCAGGAGCTGAGCACCGTCTCCTTGCTCAGGCCGTCGATCTCGGGTAAGCTGCGCACACGCTTCTCGATGTGCTTCTTGAAGACCTCGCGGGAGTCGCTGGCCGAGCAGCCGCCGCTCTGGACCATGCGGGAGACGCGGTCACTCTTCAGAAAGATCTGATGATGTTGAGAAAGTGTTAGCGTCAGCATTGTATTAAACAAAAAACATTCCGGGGGCTGGACACCGTTTGCCATTTTTGTTTGAAATAAAGGCGAAGCTGCAAACGAGGTGTTTCTGCAGTCTGATTATTTTTGCCTGGTCTAAATTCTCACCTCAGATTTATTATATCCATTTTTCACAATACACAGAAAGCAGGCAATTCTGAAAAAACTAAAATTGTTTCTTTTTTGAGAGAACCACAATGGGAATTGCCACACGTGAAGCTCTATCTTTATTGCAGCATGCATTCCACTTTCGAAACTCACTTCAATCACTACGCTGCTGATTGCAGTGTTTCCCCCCAATCTGGAGCTCTTTTTCCTCGCTTCGAGTAAAGCCGTTTCTCAGCATGGACATGGCACTGCTTTACATCAGCTGAAAGCTGCTCGCAGTTTGTTCTGCTACTCGCCAAAACACATAGCAGGAGACCTTACCTCGATGTTAAAACAGACAAAGATGAATGGATGTTCTTTATTCTGCACCTCTGGGTTTGACATACATCTCTTATCCATCTTTTTTTTTTTGCTCTTCCTTGCTTTCTTTGTTATTGAACTCTCTCTTTGGGCCAGAGCTTTTTATGCCTCTTGTGCTGTGCGGTGAGGACGTAGCCCTGACCTCCTAATATCTTTTTACAATGCGTAATTGTGCTTTTTTCATCTTTTTTTTTCTTTTTTAAAGCCTCTTGTTGTTCCTAAATTCATTGTAAAAAAAACAACAGTGTAAATGTATCAAATGTCCAAGAAGATTACACTCGTTCTATTTTTATTTGACTAAACCGATAAAGGTGATGTGGAACATCTTGTGTGCATCCTAAAAAAAAAGATTAATTGAATTGCTGCCTTTGTAAACGCTTGGCCATTTCACTGATTATTTGTCCCCCGTCGGTCTGAACTGCCACCAGGGTTAAGCTGATTAACCTAAAAAAAAGAACTCACCCATGTCCAGTTTACCTGCTCCAGTCAGGTGTTTGAAGAACAGGAATACTTTTTGACTATATTTTACATGATTGTGCATGTAGTGGCACTCGCCAGAATCCTTTACATCTATGACATTTGGCAGACGCCCCTATCCAGACTTACAACACGAGCAGTTGAGGGTTAAGGGTCTTCCTCAAGGGCCCAGCAGTGGCAGCTTAGCAGTGGTAGGATTTGAAGTTCAACATCTTACCAAGAGAGTTACCAAACAAGCTGCCAATTAGACTCTCAGAAGGAAAGGCACACTGAGAAATCCAATACTTTGAGATGTTTTACAATAAATTTACCATTTAATGGTCAATATGGACTGCCTTCAATTACTGACCATACTCCATCTGTTACTATGTGCAATTTGGTTGAAAAAATATAAATTCTACATACACTATTCATACATACACCTTTTTTTTTACATCCCATTCCACATTTAGTCCCTGTTTGCTGTTAACCCCCATTCTTCTAAGAAGATGTTCCACTAGATTTTGTGGAAATTTATAGAGATTAAGTAAAGTTAAATACTGATGTAGGTGAGATGTGGAGGCTCTGGGGTGCAGTCAGCGATCCAATTTAAACCCAAAGGTGTTTATTAGGGTTGGAGCTCTATAGCAGATCTTCCCCTCCAAACCATATCAAGCATACTTCATAAAGCTGTGCACAGGAGCATTGTAATGCCAGAACAGGTTTGGGTCTTTGGGTTAAAGTGAAAGAAAAAGGTAATGCCAGCAGTTTAAAGAAGAAGCACATAAGGCTGGGAAAAAAAATGTGTCCCAATACCTGGGTGTATTAAAGTCATCTATATAGAACAGATATCATATATGATGGAAATATATTAACTTTGTGCAAAAATGAAAAAAGATTCTCGGTATCTTGGATTCAAATGGGAAAAAATATCAAACAGGATCACTGGCTCCTACATTTTGGATGTGATTCATTCGAATATAGAGGGACATTTGACCCTGGAGTACTTTCCTGATAGACGTCGGGTGCCGGAGGACCTTCAATATGGTTTAACGTTTTAGCGCCTGGGACAATTTCCCCGCTATCCCTCATTCACACTCGCCATGATGGCTAGAATATTTGTATGAGAGTGACGAGCATTGAGTCAGTGCGGAGATCCCATAGCAGATTACCTCGTAATAGCTCTGGACAGCATTGATGAATGCCTCGTCTGCTACAATCTGCGTGTCTCCGTTCAAGAAGGCCTGGAAGCGATCTTTTACTACCTGAAGGTGCTGTTTGCTGATCTGAAGAGGAGAGAAGACAAGAAAAGACAAGAGAATTGAATATCAAATTTAAAAATGACTGTAGCAAAAGTCCTATGATTTTTTTCTTTAATTGAATTGTGACTGATATACTTTTGATATACTTTCATCAATCCTGAATTTAGACTATAATTATCTTAATGGAACGCGTTTTTTCTTCATCTCTCTTGCCGAACCGAGGCCGAAGGGGGAGCAATGAAACCCGCCAAAGCACCTTGCTGCTTTTCTGAGCATTCCAAGCGTACAAATTACGAGCATGCTGAGAAGTGACCGTGTCTCTAACCTAATAATAGAGTCAAGAAAATTAGTAATTACAGATTTCATACTGCCCTCTGTTATTTGCCTAAAGCAGTGGTTGCTCTGTTTGTCAAAACTGTTTAAAAAAAGGGGTGGAGGGGGGGGGGGGTTAAACTTTTCAGATTAAGATCCTGGTGCCAAGTGAGACAAGTGTGAGGTAAATAATCCTCACCCAAACAAAAAAAACACCCTGCCACCTCCACCCCTGCTGGTCTACGAGCTCTGCGTATGAAATTGCTTTAATATATGACTCTGGATCAACCCTGAACCTATGAGAAGCTTAATGAACAATCAAGGTCACTGCATGATGTTGAACGAGTGACTTGTGCAGATCTTGGACTGGGATGAATTATTTAAATTTCACAGCGAACAGTTCGACATGTGAGGAGTTGCTGAAAGAATACATGATCCACGCTAGTCTCAAAGCCGCACTCCATCGAAAAATCTAATCAGGAGGATACTTCGACCTTTACATCCCACTGCGAGAGACCGTGCCAGACGAAGACCACTATTTCTTCTAGTTTTCGCCCTCTCACAGTGGCGCTGACTCACGTGCACGTGCAGCCGCATGTTCGGTGTGGGCTCCGTGTTGCACTCGTGAGCGCTTAAAAGAGTTACAGTCATCGTTCCACATTTCCAGAAAAAAAAGTGTCTAGTGCGGAATAGTGGTCATTATAATGCAAAGCTTTCGGGAAACATAATACCCGCGGTATTGTGCGGCAAAAAGCAGAATGGATGTAATTATAATCGTGCATTGTTGTGTTAAGCCTAAGTGAAAAAAGCAGGGGGAAAAAAATGTAATGATGGGCTCAGTGTGCCAGGAGTGAGAACGCTTATTTTATTCTGAATACTTCATTTGCGCCCATTCGGTGCAAAAAAAGAAACACTTCAGGGCGTGCTTTTATGCAAAAAAATTAATCAGCAATGAAGTGGTGTGATGCACCAATGTCCTGACATGACGAGCGATACGTTTTTACCATTTCTAGTTACATTTAGTGCGGTGGAATGCTCGAGAACCCAGCTTCTGTTATCACACGGAACGGTCGTTCCCTCGGCAGCTTTTCCTGTTTACGTAACCTAGAAACAGGAATATTTCTATAAGATATTCGGTCCTTGTTTTCATTTCACTCCGATTTGTGTCCTGCATATAACTGGGTTTGTGACGAATCAAATATCTTGAATTTTGTGTATGTTGCTTTTATTCATTTTTTTTGGTTTCGAAAATAAAAAAACAGTTGCGTAGTGATGTCTTGGTGGACTCTTGAACAACCCGGATGCAAATTCCAGATCGGCCATCAGCACCTAATCCATCGGTCCTTTCTCCAACATTCTGGCTTCACAAGTTTATATGGATCACTTTGTGCTTTTTAAATCCAACAACAAAAGAGCGACATTAAATGGGAGTCCCACGCAAGTCTACACCATGCTATGCCATTAACAATATCTTCAAACACTCATTGCAGAACAACACTCCATCCCCGCCCTGGACCCCTCTTCGGATCTGCCTAATTCATCCCTACGCCCTTTAGTACCTCTGGATGGAGTTGTTTTCAATTAAAGACTGCAGCTGAGGATGGGTTCACATCAACAGTTACTGAGCAACTCAAGAACTTTACGAATAGATTTGCACTGAAATTAATATCTACAGTTTACTACAATGGCTCATTTAAGCACCTATCACTGAACACCTCAACAATGATGGAACTGTAATGAATGCACATTCGGTGCCACCCAGATGAGGACGGGTTCCCTTTTAGAGTCTGGTTCCTCTCAAGGTTTCTTGCCCATGCCATCTCAGGGAGATTTTCCTCGCCATAGTCGCCACTGGCTCGCTCATTATGGACAACCTTATAAAGAACAAACCATATAGGAACTAAACTTATACATTCTTTATAACTTTATACCCAGTTTATCTCTGTAATGCTGCTTTGAGACAATGCTAATTGTTAAAAGTGCTCTACAGATAAAAATGAATTGAATTGAGTTGAATCGAATCGAACTGAATGGAATATTATAGATAATTTGCTCAAACAGCTCCAGAATGGACATTTCTTCGGAAAAGACCTCACTTTGAGTTCCAGGTTAGAATGTTAGATTGGAAATATTGAGCACTTTAGAGCTTTGATAATATTTGGTAATGTGAAATTTTAATAACTACACCTTGTGCCATTAAGCGAATGAAGAAAATTAATACATAACAAATTTTCTCTTATTTGTGGATGATTACGTATCATTCTTCGATTGCAAATGAAAAAAAACACCCCCCAATAAACGAACGAACGCAATGAACACGGACCGGCTTTGCACTAAAGACACCAAAATACCCCAAAGTGCATATTGTTAAATAAATAATAAAAACGGTAGCTTATGTTTTTCTACCAGTCCGCGATAAAGATGTAATTCCTTCTTTAAGCATCACCAGTTGTATATTATGTCAGCCGTCTTTTTAATCTCTCTGATCATTAAATGTAATCCTCTGAAATGGAAAATAAATCAAATGTGACCAATTGAATGAAGTAATAGTGGTGCAGTGTTGCGTGAGGGATGATCTTGGAGCGACTCAAACTTCTTCAAATGCTTTGGTTAGATTTGGGTGGTTCTTGTTCAAATGCCAACCTCGTTAGAGATATACCAATGTGAGTGGAAAAAAAATGACACGTCGACTTTTAAAACGGGTTTCTTTTTAGTGGGATTTTTAGATCTATTATTTGATTTATAAAAAAAGAAAAGGAAAAATTCTCACTGAGAAACTGCATGTTTCTAGGGTATTAACACCGGATCGTATTAACTTTTGAGTCGTTTGGTACATCTTAATGATCGGGTGCTTTACACACACACACACACACACACACACACACACACACACACACACACACACACACACACCTGCACACAATGAATGCTAAGCTCAACATTCGCCTGCTTTAATTCACCAGGTGATGAAATGACAAACGACATTGTAGCTCAAAAATCCTTTGTAATGCAAATTCAACAAACACTAAACCTTTGATGTGCCACTGTGCGTTAGCATGTATGGACAAGTACGTCCCCCTCCCTTACCATCTGCTTGTCTAGTAAATCTGTTTCCTAATGCATATGGATTGTCTCTCCTCAGAATCTCTGCGAAAAGGCGCAAAAAAAGTTCACCAAAATCTGTCTCTCTCTATCCCTCTCTCCCTCCCTTTCTCTCTCTTTCTCTCACTAGCATCTTCCCTCAGGCCGCATCTCCTCCCATGGCTTCCCGGCTGCTGCATTAGGTCCATTACTCTCATGCTGACTCGCGTAATGACTATAAAAAGATAAGTTGCTAATGTGGTGACCACAACAATTAAATCCCCTCCCTCTCGAGCTTTCTGCCATAGCAATCTCTGAAGGATGTCTTGACCCCCCCCCGTGTATTAAAGAGCAGCAGGGCGGCGGCAGCAAAACCAGTCATCCGCCATCAACGCAACAGGGAGGAACCCGAGATGAGTCGTTTCTGAAATAGCCAGATCGAGATGAGTGTCCAAAAAAAAAATCTTTTGACCACTATCTTTTCCCGGTCACTTTCTCTGCAAAATTTAAAGGGGCGTGTCCAGAATAGAATGTCTAGCTACCTCTACAGACCATTCCAATTCCAACTGTACTGATAAACAACCAGGTTTATATTTACAGCATTTGCCTTCAAAATAATCTCAATTTTACCATTGAGCAGCTCAAAGTCTTGCTCAGGGGCCAAGTGATGGCAGCTTGTTGGGGCTGGGAATTGAACTCATGACATTCTGGTCAGAAGTCTAACCAACTATGCTCCCACTTCCCACTTCCACTTCATTTGTTTGAATCTTGATAAAAATCTTAGGGCAGTCTGTAGATTTTCTTCCAGATCCTGCAGGTGTCCATGTGGCGTACTGAACTGAACTCTGATTTATCGAAGCCCCACCCCATCTTATCTTAGCTATAACCAGCTATATCTTGTTAAAAATGAATAAGACACGGGCAAAAACAGAAATAGCGCATTATAGGGGGAATCTCTTCCTCCAAATGTATGTTCTGACAGGGTTGCTAACTTCATGTAGCTTAGGAAGCAGCTCAGTGAATTTTATTGCCTCCAGATGAGAAATGCAGCCAGGAATGAATAAGCGTAATGATTCTCTCTTTTCCGTCCCTCGCTGTCTATCTGTCTATCTGTCAAACGCTGCATGGTTAGGGTTTCATACTTAGGAAAGGAAAAGAGAGAAGCAAATGCGTATTTAAATATGGTGAAGCTCATAGTTCTCACCACAAATCAGCTTTGCTTTCTGGGTCTTAATATTAGCTAATAGTAAAACCCTACACACACACACACACATATATACACACACACACACACACACCCACACACACACACACACACGCACAGGCTCATTCACCCCGAGATCTACCTCACACCTGCCTGGCTTTGCGTTACTATAGAAACAGACAACTCATGGATAGTAATTTACTATCACACACATACACACACACACACACACATTCTCACACAGTGGCCACATGACAGAAGCCAAGCCAGTATATCGGACCCAGCCTCTAAATTCACAGGTTAGATGAACGAATTGTGGGAAGAAATCAAACACACGCTAGTTGAAATCTCTTTACCGTACTGTTAAGGCAATAACGAAGCAGATGCTTGGCATTTAATGATCGGCAAAGTTCTGATTTCTGAGCTGCTACGGTTAATTAGCCGTGAATTCTTCATAGTGTGTGCACAAATGAGGAAACAAAATGCATTGGAGAGGAAATGGAAAAATTGAACACCTGGATTCATGACTAAACTACATATTTCGGAACTCCGGATGGCGATCGCTTACGTGATTAATCAGCTTGCACGCAAATGACGTGGTTATCATTCGTTTAAAATAATTTATAGTATTGCACTGTATAAACTATACATCGGGCATTGGGCACGTGGACGATTGCTGGGTCACGTGTGAAAATTTCAACCCAAATTATTTTGTACATTTTGTCATATCGGATTTGTCATCGTAAGTTGAACCATAGATACATCGACCGGTGAATGAATAACAATTATTATCTCTTCATCGCAGCACCTGTCAGTGGGTGAGATTTTATTTATTAGGCAGCAACTGAACATTTTGTCCTCAAAGTTGAGGTGTTAGAAACAGGAAAAATGGGCAAGCGTAAGGATTTGAACGAGTTTTACAAATTGTGACGTCTAGACGACTGGGTCAGAGCATCTCCATAACTGCAGCTCTTGTGGGCTGTTCCTGGTCTGCAGTGGTCAGTATCTATCAAAAGTGCTCCAAGGAAGTTGTATGTGTAATTTATATGTGTAAGTAATTTTTATGTGACTCTGTCCAATCTCTGTGATTTTTTTGTTACTATAGAAACAACAGTGTATCAAGAATTAGCACATTTCTATACACCTTGTGGTCAGACATAGTATAGATTAAAACCTTCTGACCAATCAGAATGTACAGAAATGCTCAATTACGTTTTACTTCCTTTAAAGGAACTGAGTGTGTGTGTGTGTGTGTGTGTGTGTGTGTGTGTGTGTGTGTGTGTGTGTGTGTGTGTGTGTGTGTGTGTGTGTGTGTGTGTGTGTGTTTCTATTTTTGTGTATCTTCTGGACATTCTATTCTTGAAGAGAGCTTCAGGGTGAATGTGAGTGATTTAGGTCCTCCTGCTGTCCTGTTATAAATATCTCCATTTTCAGGAGCAATTTTTCGTCACATGATCCATTTCTAATCCCATAAAACTATAATTTCACGGAGAGTGCTGGTGAGAGAGGAGAGAGTGTACTCATGATTAAATGCTCTGCTTTTTCTTTCTCTCCTTATAAAGCCTGCAGAGTGCTGGGTCTGTAAATTTACTGTATACTGACTGCAAATTGCACTTTTTGAGCAATAAATAATCAAACTGGATTATTTTTCCGTAATATAATGTGTATCCTCCCTACATAGTGCACTTCCTTAAGTGTTTTCTCTGTACACAGTGCACTTCCCCATAATGTATTCACCCTACAAAGTGCTTTACATCATAATGTATCCTCCTACAAAGTACTTTACCTCATAATGTATCCACCCTACAAAATGCACTTCCTCATAATGTATCCATCATACAAAGTGCTTTACATCATAATGTATTCACCCTACAAAGTGCTTTACATCATAATGTATTCACCCTACAAAGTGCTTTACCTCATAATGTATTCACCCTACAAAGTGCTTTACCTCATAATGTATCCACCCTACAAAGTGATTTACCTCATAATGTATCCACCCTACAAAGTGCTTTACCTTATAATGAATCCTCCCTACAAAGTGATTTACCTCATAATGTATCCTCCCTACAAAGTGATTTACCTCATAATGTATCCTCCCAACAAAGTGCTTTACCTCATAATGTATCCTCCCCACAAAGTGCTTTACCTCATAATGTATCCTCCCTACAAAGTGCTTTACCTCATAATGTATCCTCCCCACAAAGTGCTTTACCTCATAATGTATCCTCCCTACAAAGTGCTTTACCTCATAATGTATCCTCCCCACAAAGTGATTTACCTCATAATGTATCCTCCCTACAAAGTGCTTTACCTCATAATGTATCCTCTCTACAAAGTGCTTTACCTCATAATGTATCCTCCCTACAAAGTGCTTTACCTCATAATGTATCCTCCCTACAAAGTGATTTACCTCATAATGTATCCTCCCTACAAAGTGCTTTACCTCATAATGTATCCTCCCTACAAAGTGATTTACCTCATAATGTATCCACCCTACAAAGTGCTTTACCTCATAATGTATACTTCCCACAAAGTGCTTAACCTCATATTGTATCCTCCCTACAAAGTGCTTTACCTCATAGTGCATCCTCCCTACAAAGTGCATTTATTTATAACAATAGGGGCATTGCATGCTACCTGTAATTCCTATAAAACTGTATTCTCTACCACACAGTATCCTCCGGACAAGTGATTATTGTTACTGTACCGTTCCTTTGTTTCTTCTGCTAAACCTTTGTAAAAAACCAACAACAAAAAAACAACTGTGTTTCATCACAGTGCTCTGCTCATACCCACTAAATCCTCCTCCTTCCAAAGCGCTACTCATCTTTAAGTATTTTTACTACGGAGTGTTGTTCATAAGGATATGTAAGTGTTATAAATGACATATCGTTTCTGATGTGTCTCGTCTTTAAAAAACCCTGTTTAATCAGCATTCGAAATAAATGGTGGAAATGGTTTGTATTTCAAAGAACTCAATTCATCCAAAATCGCTCGTCTTTGTGTTATTCTCCGTTTTTCTTTTTTTTTCTTTTTATTAATCCTCAATGTAAAGTTCTGTCTCAATGTATCCTCTTTGGACATCTTCACGCTCTGTGAAGCATTACACTCGGTTATTTTTGACAGGTGAGCACAGACGTCTGGGGAATTCATTTTTTCTCTCATTCACCAACACACACACACACACACACACACACACACACACACACACACACACACACACACACACACCTACACACACACACACAAACACACACACACACACACACAGAGACAGAGAAAAAGCACTGATAGAGGTCAAAATGATTCTAAGATAAAGAGTTATACCCTTTCAGCAGTAAAATAAGATTACAAGTGGACTCCTCAGATGTTATTCCCTGCAGAACACAATACACATCTGTGTAATAGAAAATTCTGTCCATTTCCAAGACATCCTTGGACTGCACCTACTCATTACAAATTAATTTTTTCCATTTTATTAATTTTATTACTTGTTGACTTCGGTACTCTACATTCATTACTTTCCAATTGTATTAATGGATTGCTTTCTCTCGGCAAAAAAAGATAAAACAGTTAATAAAAAAAAAAAAGAGTCTACAGACGAGTTTTATTAATGCACTGTGCGTATTTTGGATTAAGTTAGACAGAAAATTGAAATAATGCACTCTACAGAGGATTCAAATCATTAAGTGAGGTCAGGTTGATTAAAAATACATAGCTTTTGTGCACAGGAGGAGGCGTACAATGTGCAAATACAGAGTGTGTGTGTGTGTGTGTGTGTGTGTGTGTGTGTGTGTGTGTGTGTGTGTGTGTGTGTGTGTGCATGCATACGGGTTGTGTGGGTTGTATGCTTGGTCAGAGCATGGCCTCATCAGAAACCAAAAAGCTTGAGGTAAAGAAATTCCCTCTATGGAAAGAGAAGGATATGGAGAAGGAAAGGAATTGCTCATGTTCCAAAGCATACCACACCATTGGTCAAACATGGTGTAGGTGGTTTTATTCCTTCTGTAATTTGAGCTTTACTTTGAATCTTTTTAAAAAGTATATATAGATTTATAAGAGGTGATATCCTAAAGTTTGAAGACTAATGGTGCAATCTGACCACGTGCGTTACCACGTCTACGATTTCATCACGGACAGCAAGTCCATTTTTTGTGCAGATCTGCCACAAAGACGTTTGACATGACGCTGGAAGACGGCGAGAGATCAGGAAGACCTTCAGCGAGCTCAATGTACATGATGATTGTTGGAGAACAATCCACACGATCTCTCACTTCTGCACTCAGCGTGAATCGCTTCGAAAAGATGACTTCCAGGACATATTCCAAAAGTGGCAGGAACACTGGGAGAGTTGTATTGCTGTGCAAGTGGACTATTCTGAAGTTGATGGTGTGTAAACGTAGATAAATAAAGTGTTTTTTTAATAAACAAAGATAGTCTCGAAACTTTTGATACCATAACCATATATCAGATTAGTAGGGCGTACAGAAAGCTAATCATCACAGCAAACGCACCATTCTGCTGTGAAGCATGGTGGTGGTAGCATCATGTTGAGCGTGAATACAAAATATAGAAAAGTTTAAGGGGTGAATACTTTTGTAAAGCTACTGGAATTCTATTCTCTAGGAACTGCATCAGTGAGCAGTGCTGTATAATAAATTAGGTATGAGCCATGTGCATACTGTATGTAGCATGAACATCTCTCTGTCTCTGTCTGTCTCTCTTTTTCTCTCACTCATTCTTTCTTTCTCTTTCTTTTTTCTTTCTGTCTCTGCTTTGTTATATTCTGTGTGGGGAGTTGATGGTTGACAGAATTGTTAAAGCTGCCATCCATGAAGAAAGAAACCAGAGTGAAGCTTACTGCTGACAGGCACAATGGAAGCCTTCCTTTGTGTATGTGTTGTGTGTGTGTGTGTGTGTGTGTGTGTGTGTGTGTGTGTGTGTGTGTGTGTGTGTGTGTGTGTGTGTGTGTGTGTGTGTGTGTGTGTGTGTGTGTGTGTGTGTGTATAGAATGTAGCCACATATGACCATGTTCTTACAGCTGTGCATTGTGTGTATGTATATGTTTATAAGTATGCATATACACCCTCAAGTTACATATGTGTGTGTGTGTTTGTGTGTGTGTGTGTGTGTGTGTGTGTGTGTGTGTGTGTGTGTGTGTGTGTGTATGTGTGTGTGTGTGTGTGTGTGTGTGTGTGTGTGTGTGTGTGTGTGTGTGTGTGTGTGTGTATCTTCCAGGCTCTGGATGATTCTAATATATTCGCACAGATGCTGTACTCAACCATAATGACTTTGCATCATGCGGCTAGTGAGTCACGCACAGAGCACATCTGTATGCACACATCTGGGGGAGCCATGAGTTAGTCTGGCATCACAAATTTTTTTTTATTTATTTTTATTTTTCATTTACTCACAATTATTTCTTCCGTATTTATGTATGTATGTATGTATGTATGTATGTATGTATGTATGTATGTATGTATGTATTTAGTTATTTGTTTGTTTGTTGTACGGTATGATTTTTCTCTATTAAATCGATTCTAAATTCTCTCATACATCCTGGAATCCACAGAGACTTCTGTGTTCTATCTCTTTCTCTATCTTTACCTCTCTCTCTCTCTGTCCCCAATCCATAATGTAAAGTATGAAACATTGACATTCTGCTATTGTATGCAATGCATGTCTTCATTCTTTTACTTTCTGCTTTCGCTTTTACACCCACACCGACACACCAACACCCACACCCACACCTACACCCACACACACATCCATATAAATAGATTTAGTTCATTTCTTACATACCTCAGACATGTCTTTTTAATAAACCCTTTTTTGGGTTAAGGTTAAGGTTGGTTAAATAAATTATTTAATATTTTACATAATAATATTTAAATATTATGAATTATATAATTCATTATATAATAAATTCGATCTAAATCTAAATTGAGAATATCAGCTCACGGAAATACATATTCAGTATTAATAAAATAGTTCCTAAGCATGGTTTTGTTCAATAGCGCATCAGGACATACATTTGAAATAGATCTGAACACAGACAGACAGACAGACAGACAGACAGACAGACAGACAGACAGACAGACAGACAGACAGACGGACGAACGGACGGACGGACAGACGGACAGACATCCTAAAAAGTTTAGTTATGTTAAACTGATGGCGAATGCCAGGCGTCTCTCATACAAACCAGAAAATCTGGATGTGTTCTTGAACATTCAGAACATACCAACAGACAGACAGACAGACAGACAGACAGACAGACAGACAGACAGACAGACAGACAGACAGACAGACAGACAGACAGACAGACAGACAGACAGACAGACAGATATCCTAAACAGTTCAGTTATGTTAAACTGATGCCGAATGCCAGGCATCTCTCATATAAACCAGAAAATCTGGATGTGTTTTTGAACATTCAGAACAGACAGACAGACAAATAAACACACAAATAGACAGACAGATAGACAGATTAGATAGATTAGATAGATAGATAGATAGATAGATAGATAGATAGATAGATAGATAGATAGATAGATAGATAGATAGATAGATAGATAGATAGATAGATAGATAGATAGATAGATAGATAGATAGATAGATAAAATACATGGACAGACAGACAGACAGACAGACAGACAGACAGA
>NC_139601.1:3306999-3339499 GCF_946808225.1 Silurus aristotelis | reverse complement strand
AGCAGGTTTATCATGGAGAAACAGCACACAGATGTTTGTCCCTCTCATTCACACTAGAACCCTGTTGTTCTATGGAAGCTTCTAAATCCTTCAATATTCTCAGAGATTTCTGGCTCCGGTTTGCGTCTTCGTGATCGACGTGTCCTCTCTGAAGTTGGCTGATTAGCATATCTCATCAAAAAGATAATAAACGGCCACTGGCTCCATTTTGTACGTTAGACTGGATTCTAATCATAATAGGAAAGATCAGAATAAAATGATATTTTGGATTCAATTCCGCTCAGATAAATGGAAACTCCTGTGACCTTCTTCAGGAGAAAAAAAAAACTAAGAAAGTGGCAGAAATGCTACGAATTCTCTAATCTGATTGGTACTATAAGTTATTTTATCGAACCGGAAATTTTAAAATACTATTGTTACTATGGTCACTTTGTGCACAGCGATTTCTATGGCGGACATGCCGTATAAACAGATTGATTTAGGATTGGTTCTTGGATAGAACTGAAATCAATATTTCTTCGTTTCCTGGAAGGTTAATTAGCATTAGCAAACAAAAAGGTTTATATTCTTGAAATCAATTCTAGAATTTTGTTAGGAACCGTTTATCTTCGCAATCCTCAACGCAAGTTCCCAGTCATGCAAAGTGAAGCATGACAAAATAACCACACCCCCAATACCCCTTATACTCCCCCATGCCAGTTCCACACCAGCTGGTTTATAGCACATAATTAATTGTGTTAGCCAAGTAACTGTTGCTTTTGTGGTGGAAATGAAACATTTTAAGAGGCATTACAAGGTTCCATTCAATACAAAGGACATTGTGGGATTAAGCACTAATGACACAAAGCAAACATGTTCCACTGACACTAAGTCAGTTTAAGCAATGATACTGGTTCAAATGATGGAGAAAATAAAAACAAGAGGAGAACACCAGAAGTATATGTATTGTCCTTTGTGGACGAAGAGAAGAGAAGAGAAGAGAAGAGAAGAGAAGAGAAGAGAAGAGAAGAGAAGAGAAGAGAAGAGAAAATGGAAGAAGAGAAGAGAAGAGAAGAGAAGAGAAGAGAAGAGAAGAGAAGAGAAGAGAAGAGAAAAGAAAATGAAAGAAGAGAAGAGAAGAGAAGAAAAGAGAAGAAAATAGAAGAGAAGAGAAGAGAAGAGAAGAGAAGAGAAGAGAAGAGAAGAGAAGAGAAGAGAAGAGAAGAGAAGAAAAGAGAAGAAAAAATGAGAGAAGAGAAAAGAAGAGAAGAGAAAATGAAAGAAGAGAAGAGAAGAGAAGAGAAGAGAAGAGAAGAAAAGAAAAGAGAAGAGAATAGAAGAGAAGAGAAGAGAAGAAAATAAAAGAGAAGAGAAGAGAAGAGAAGAGAAGAGAAGAGAAGAGAAGAGAAGAGAAGAGAAGAGAAGAGAAGAGAAGTCATCTTAATAATACTGGTTCATTTGGTGAAGGAAAACATCAAAAGTTCACGTATGGTCCTCCGTGTACATCCACGATCACCTTCCTGCAACTACAGAAGGTCTGGAGAATCTGCTAATGATATCGATACACTAGATGACCAAATGTTTGCTGAAACCAGGCCTTCACGCCCATGTGCACAAAAGTTCTTCCCTAAACTGTTGCAGAACTGTTCCCTAAAACCTGGAAGCAAACAATCGTCTAGGATGTCTTTGTATGCTGTAGCATTACAAATTCCTCTCACTAAAACTAAGACGTACAAACCTGTTCCAAAATTACAACAATGTCCTCAAGCCAGATGATCAGGACAGACAGGAACTGCTTAGAGGAGAATGAGATAAAGGACATATAGGTGTGATGGTCATGTAACATTTGAGCATCTTGTTAGCTGGGATGATGATCTCCAAAAGGGGCTGGAATGCATCATGAAAATCTTATACATGGACACGAGTTGTCTTCAAACGTCAGCAAGAAAACCAGCAACAGTTTCAATGTCTCAGAGCTTTTATGTCATACATTGAAAAAAACACTGCTATAGGCTCTAAGGTATGAATAGAAAAAAGAAAACATGAACCGATTCAGTTTCAGCAGGAGATCCTCTGGTGGATTGACTCTCTTATAGGCGTTTATTTGAATGGTTTAGCCCGAGGCAGCTCCGTTTTTACCAAAGACTAGCTAGAGGCTAGAGACTAGGGATGTACCTGAAAAGACTACATTATCCAGATGGCACTCTAAAATCGAGATACTGAGTCGATTCTGACATTCTGAAGCCTGTTACACCATTTACGGCTTCCTAATTTCAGCTTTCGACTTTAGATTTTGACACCCACCCAAAAATCCGATCAGACCGATAAAATGAAATGAATCTGACAGACATGACCAAGGCAGCTTCTTCAACTACATAGCCCCCTCCCAAACAAATCCCCCGACACAGCAGGTCCCACAGGGACTCGTTTTATTTCCCCAAGACGAAACTGTCAAGAAAACAAGCCAGCACCAGCAAGACTCCCAGGTGAGCGTTGAGCCTCCGAGAACTCGCCTTGTTTTCTCCGAGATAAACGTTTGGGTTGCGTGTTGTGTTTTTCCGACTGATTTGTTGGATAAGCTCCAGCAGGAGGGACGGGTCGCACTTGGGGGACATGCAAATGACTACATCATTGATAAGCTCTAAATAAATGAACTTGGTCCTGATAGAAGATAATGGCACTCTACTTAGGTCTGCAGCTCCTATTGAGTTCGCTTTCATCATCGCAGGATCTCATCAGAAGTCTGTATAGATGGAGTATTGCGTTGTCTCCAGTTTCTCTCACCGTAGGAAATTATCGCTAATGGCTTTAGGGTAAACGCAGGCCATTCATTACAGATAAAAAAAAAAAACATTTCCAATCTATTTGGAAATAAAGTTTTTTTTATTACTACTATTTAGTTCCCTTGAACATGTTTAAGATATGAAAGCAACACTTTTAAACATCTGCCTGATCAATAGTTCCAAGCCCATCACAGCCCATTCCATTTACTCCATTATCTACACTCTCACCGGGTTAAGCATCGAGCAGCCGACCAGATTTGCTTTCAGCAGATGGGATCCCATCACTTCGATGCACACAATTATACAATTGAGACCTTACCAGCATGTGTAACGAGAAGTTCTCGAACGGAAAGGAAAGGCACTGCAAGAGGACGAGTCACCAAACGAACAATTAATATCAAAACAATAAACCTCGGGTCATTAATTGCCGGTCCAGGTACAGGGCGTGTCGATCCCCGTAGAACTGATGCGCTTGACGGTTAAATGCAAACAAAATAAGGAAGAAAAATCCACTATTTTTGTTCTAAAATCAATTAAAAAATCTGTTCACGAACAGCATATACAAGCGGGACCTGGAAAATCGGATCGCATCCTAGTTTAGTGTGCTTCCCTAACCATAATCATTGGGGTGGAAAGGTTTAATTATGCTTTATCTGATTACAACACCCAACCCTGACGAGATCGATACGCTGAAAGGACTGATGAAGCCACAGGGGTCAGGATTTTGTTGGCGAAAAATAATCTGTGCGATTGACTTTTTTTTCCCCTGAAAATCTCTGTAAATGTCAGAATGAAGGACATAAAGTGAGGTATGAAAGCAACTGGTTGCTGCTGCAGAGCTTTGCTCAGATGGTAAAGGATGTTTTTCCACACAAGCATTCGTAAGGCTTTGGTATAGTTCTATGAATTTTCACACCTTTTATAAGTATTTAAGGCTTTATTACCAGAGGATGTTCCTCTAACTCCTTTCATAAGCATTTATACGACTTTAAAGGGTTTACGTTGCTTCCCCAACCCCTTTTATAAGCATTTATAAAGCTTTGAAGGGTATAGAATGTTCACCTTACCTCCTTTAATAAGCATTTATAAGGTTTGATATGGTATAGGATATACATTGTATAAGCATTAATAAGGCTTTGATAGGGTATATGATGCTTTCCTAACATTTCTATGAGCACTTATAAAGCTTTGAAGGGTTTAGGGTGTTCCCCTAACATTTTTATAAGCAGTCATAAAGCTTTGATTGGGTTTAGGGGGTTCCTCTAAACGCTTATAAACATTTATAATGCTTTAATAGGGTTTAGGATGTTTCACTAACATTTATATAAGCAGCCATAAAGCTTCGAATTGGGTTTAGGGGTTCCTCTAACCGCTTATAAACATTTATAATGCTTTGATAGGGTTTATGATGTTTCACTAACATTTTTATAAGCAGTCATAAGGTTTCAGGATATTTAGAGGATAGTTTTCACCTCATATATGCATTCAAAAAGCTTTAGGGTGTTTCCCCTCCCCTGTAAGCAGTTATAAAGGTTCTACACCCACCGGTAAGCAGTTATAAAGGTTCTACACCCACCTGTAAGCAGTTATAAAGGTTCTACGTGTCTACAGGATGTTTTTCCACCCTAAAGTGTTTACAATTTTTCAATCCTAAAAACATTTACAAAGTAAATTAGGCGGATATTTTGATGCTTTTATAGACGTCGTGTACTTTTATACGTGTTTTGAGGCTAGTAGTGAAAAGTTAAGTCAATAGGAAACTGGTTTTTAGGATTCAGCTGCCTTTTTTTTTCGTTGTTTTGTGACCCTTTACCTCCGCGTCGTTCTCTTACCTTCTGCTGTCGCCTCGCCATGTCCGTTGGCTGCTTGGCGTTGAACGGGTACGCGATGCAGCGCATGACGAACACGTAAAGCTGCAGCCGCTTCTTCCTCTCCTCTTCCTCCCTCTGCAGCTTCTCGACGTCGTCCGGCTCCTTGTCGCCGGCGGCCGCGGGTCCGGGGCTCGTTGGCCGCGCGTGGCCGCCGCAGCTGGGCTGCAAGCTGCCCGCGCTCTGGCCGGAGCGGCCAGTCGAGGCGCGCGCACTCGCGACGGCCTTTGGAGCCGCCGCGGCCGTCGTCTTGGGCTCTTCCTCCACCACCTCGTCCTCCTCTTCGCTCGAAGACGGATCCAGCATAGTGGTTTTGAAGTTAAAGGCAAAGTGGAAAAGCGCCGGGGTCGTCAAGTCACAGGAGAGCCGCTGGGACGCGGGGAAGTGCGACAACCCAAGGTGCCATCAAAAGCTTCAAACTTCACTCCATGAGTATTGCTCCAGGAACCTGTTTCTCGACAGCCTGTGGAGTCGCCCGGAGTAACTGTTGCTTTTTCTTTTCTTTTTTTTCTTCTTTTCTTTGTTTCCCCAGTGTTCGCTTTTATAATCTAATTATACTGTTTCAAATATTTTTTATGCTTTTCCCACCCCCCGAATAAATATACTTTCTTTTCCGTCTTGTCTTTCTTTCCCTCTGCTTTTCCAGCTGCTCTTTGGCGATTGACAACCAGCGATGGCCACTTACCGAGAAAAAAAAAGAAAGAAGATGAGGAAAAAAAAGAAAGCAGCTATGGGCGCTGACCGTGGTCCTGAATTCCAGGGCGCATCCCGAATAAAGACACAGAGCCCTATCTAGTGCGCATCGCGGTGAATCTTTCACACCCTTTGTAGTGCAGTTGTACAGGAAGTACACAGCTATTTGGCATTCAGCCGTGTGTAACGGGGACGCTGCGGCTGCGTCCTACATTGGATATCTAGTGCACTATAACGGGTGTAGAAGCCATTATCTACTACCTTACCTAGTGCACTTGTGCAGGGTGTAGGATGCGATTCGTAATGAAGCCACAGTGCCTGTGGGGGAGGAGGGTACGGTTTTTTGTTGGGGGGTTTTTTGACGTTATTTCCGCGACAGCTGTTTCATCTCTCCATCTCTCAGCGTTTCATTTCGGCTTTTAGTTCTTTCTGTTTAAAAAGTTTATGGCAAAAGACCAAATTGAGGACAAAAAATTGTTCCGTATGGCACAATGTTTCAACAAGAACACTATAAAATAGCCATGAATTAATTACTAAACCCTTTAAGAACTTAAAAAAAAACCCTACACCTAGATGTTTCCCCACAAAGTGTTTCAAGTAGGACACTGGAAAAAAAAAACTAAACCCTTTATTTAGGTGTCAGTCACTAATGATGAAAATAATGAATGGACGTAGCAAGGTGAGCATAAATTTCTTTTTGAGACTGGTTTCTTTTTGAGACTGGAATTTATTTTTTTTATTCTGTAAAGTGGCTTTGCAACAATGTCCATTTCTATACAAATGAAACTGAATTGAATAAAGAAGCCTTCTGTGTTTTTCCCTGATAAAGGGTTTACATAGGTTAGAGTGAAAGATCTTAAGTGGCCTGCTGCAGAGCTCTGACCTCAACCTTTTTAAACACCTTTGGGATGAATGTGAATGTCGACTGCACCCCAGGCCTCCTCACCTCACCTACCTGACTTTACTAACACACATGTGGCTGAATGAAACTCCACAAAATCTAGTGAAACATCTTCCAAGAAGAATGGAGGTTACTATAACAGCAAATGAGGACTACATTTGGAATGAGATGTTCAAAAAAAGCACATACCAATCTTTTGGTCAGGTGTCTACAAACGTTCATGCATACAGCGTACATACACACGCATCCCTATCTAGGGGAAATTTAGAGTGTCAACAACCTATTAATCATCTACCATCGTGTTTTAGAAGAAGGAGGAAGAAAACCATAAATGCCTGGAGGCTCACAAAATCACAAGACAAAATAGAGCCAGAATCACTGCAGCTATTAGGAGGCGCATCACACTTGGGGCACCACAAGTGTACAGTAATTAAATTGAGTTAGCTCCGAGGTTGGGACCTTTGGAGTAGAACATTAAAGGATCTTGTTCAAGGGTCGAGAAGTTGTAGTCTGGTGATCCTGCGGTCTGAATTTACAATCGTTCCCCGACTAGAGAGTTAGCCCTTTAAAATGCACTGGATTCTTGCCAAAGCAATAGTGAAAGACGTTTGAGAGACGGCGTTACGTTTCATAATCTACGATTCTGAAAGCGATTTGCTGACGATACTTTTTTTTCACCTCTGTTGAAAAGGTTCCTGTTTCTCAAGACCTTTTGCGCAAAATTCCATTTATTGTTTTTTAAAAAACGTCGTTTAATAAGCATCAGACAGACATTCCTCTTACAAAGAAATCACCATACTTATCTAAGAAGGTCATCAATAATTAAAGACTGTAATATGAAACTAAGGAATTATCCTCTAGGTCAGGGGGTCCCCAAACTTTTTTCTGTGAGGGTCACATGAATTTCCTTTTTTTAAAGTGAGATTTTTTATGATTTGAAATGTATTTATTATGCCTCCAAATGCTAATTAGTTTATTATTTGGTTATGGACCACACAGACAAGAGATATATGGCCTATTAAAAGAGCATTATTACTATTATAAAAATTCTTTTTCATAGATATTGCTATTGAAATAAAAAAAAAAAACATTTATGTTTACTTTATGTTAAATGTACTATTCTGTTGGTTGGTGCAGTGAATCTAACAAATAATTAGGCTAGGTTAATAACTAAAGGGAATTTTAGTGTGAGAGCCAGCTTTTATTATCAAATACAGATATGATATGAGTAAAAAAATATATTTAATATTACATTTTCAAAATATACGTCTAGCATTGTTTAGATGGTCATTATGCCATAGACTGGGGACCCCTGCTATAGTGGATCATTCAGAGTTACTTTTGGTTCATTTTTATTTAATCCTATGCAGCAGTAGGCCATGGAGAAAAGGAACAGTATATTAAGCAATAGATAGATGCATAGCAAAAAGGAAAAAGGCAAACCAGCATGCCCACAATTGAAAGTGAAAGAATGCTGAGTACAAACTAATTCCTCTGAGAAATAAATCACCATACAGTCCTGGACTCTGGACTTCCGTGTCACATGTTTGCGACTGCCTACAAAAAGTAAACTGCTTTAATTAACCTTTGAAGCGTCTCCTTGTCACATAGATCTTTAAATAAGCGACGTTTGTTTAACGCTCATCTTATCTTTCTTGTTCTTTGCTCCTATTTTACGTAACATACGTTCTTCAGGAGGATCTCGAAAATGCAACAAGTCAAGGCCCAGAACAAAAGCGAAAGAATGTTAGTCAATGCTTCTAGTGGTGCGTGAATATTCCTAAAAGTAGCTTACGCAAGCACATTTTTGGCTCTGTACGGAAAAAGTTTGAGAGGTTAACAAATAATAAATTCCTCTCCAATTACATATCATTCGTCTACATTTTTGCACCAAAACTGATGTGTCTTGATTCCAATCAAAAAGTCACATTGACAAGATTTATTTGCTGGACACTCCGAGAATCTCCCTAGCGAATGATTTACCTCATTTTCACTCACCTCGAAGCTTTCACCGGTCCCTCATGGGATAGGGTAATCCAAAAAGACACCACATCCGTCGAACTTTGGCGCAGAAGATAAAGATGATTCAAGAACATTCCTGTAAAAAAATAAATAGATGGTTTTCACAGCAAAAGTGCAATCGAGGTGAACTAGAGCTACTTTTATACTTACTCCAGAGCACAGCAGGATGCAACCTGATTAATCGTGTCATGAGGTCCATCTGTCTGAAAGTTGCTTGTTAAGATGCAAGGAGGATTTTGGACAGAGGGTTCATTATTGGAGAGTAGGGAGTTTATTTACAACGACCCTCAGTGAGCTGATTTAGAACCAGTGGTGGACGAAGTATGTACTTGAGTTAAAGTAGACATTCACTCTAAAATAAGACTCCAGTAAAAGTGTCCCTTTAAACCTTCACTTGAGTAAAAGTACAAAAGTGTTTGCCTTCAAATGTACTTAAGTATTAAAAGTACTATAATTTATTATAGCTGTAATGTTCCTGTTATCATTTTTGTCACAAGTCTCTTTGCTCAATCACCTCAGTTTATGTAAAAGGACTCAACAATCTATGAATGTATCAAACACTGATTGATCGCGAATAAAATGATCATGTGACCAAAACCTTCTTTTCAACTTCTTTAAAAAAATCGTGCAAATAAGGGTGTTGTGGTAAGGCAGAGTCACGAGTTTCTTCTATCATTTTTTCCTCCCTAAATGTTCTGCCTACTGTTGAACTGACATCTGAATATCCGCTCGTAAATAAAAAGGAACGACTAATTTCGCAAAGTGTAGTTGAGAAAAGTACGATATCTGAAATGTAGTGAAGTTACAGTAAAAGTCTCCACAAATGGAAACACTTCAGTACAGTACAGATGTGTGAAAAGGCTTCTTAAGTACAGTAATGAATTACATCTACCACCACTGGTTAATACTTGCTATTACCATCCTGCCACAAAGTCAGACATGATCATATCTACATATCTGATCATATCTGGGTAAGTGGCAGCTCACTGGTTAAAGTGTTGGACATTGAGTTTAAATCCTAGCACCATTAAGCTGCCACTGCTGAGCCCTTGAGAAAGACCCTCAAATGCTCAGTTTTATGAATTAGATCATTGTAAGTTTCTGGATAAGGACACCTGCAAAATACATTACAGAGGGGCATAAGGGCAGGGCAGCAGTGCTTGGACCCCTTATTACATTATCAAACACACTTAATGTCTGAAAAATCAGACATCAGACATCATTCACCAATTAACTATTTGTAACACCATTACAGCACAGTGACAAGTCATGGTCAGAGTGAACGATGCTTATTGAAAATCTGAATAATTGTTTATTTAAACATTAGGTATCAAACCTATATAAGTGGATCTCCTCTATCTGTTCGAAACTGGAAAAATACGTAACTATAGCATACAGGTATTAATATAATATACGGAAAATATATTTTATGTTTTTAGGTTCCTTGCACCATTTTTTTGTATTTTAAATACACTGTATATATATCGAATATTTCATTTATATATATTTATATATGACGCCGCTTCTTAGCTTTTGACCTTTTCGCATTATTATGTGTTTTGATCATGTAGTAAAAATCAGTAGATTTTAAGCATCAGTAAACACTTTTAAAGGTGTGATTTGTTAAGAGTAATAAATGTGTCAGAAGAATCGCTGGATAGGGTTTGAAGTGGTTTTTGTGTGAGAGGGTCATGACGAAGAAAGGCCTTGATCATGAGCCAATCAGATGTGATCAATCAGATGATCAGATGTAATGAATGGTTATTACTTTAAAAATAAAAAAGAGTGTCCCAGCTGTCACATGGAATGCAGAAGTGTTTTGTGGTACTTCTATTAGACCTGCCTGACAAATTGCTTCTGCTTCTAGACTTTGCTCTTCAGTGTGTCACTTTTGATATTAACTGGCCAGGACAAAATAGATCAGGTAAACATATTTACCCAAAATAAACAAATACTAAATCTTCTCAAAACGGTGGCCAGGAGGCCTTCGCTCCCAATAGCAGAGTCCACAGTTTCGCTCTTGTTTTCACAGAAAATGAAACTGTACACAATCCTTGCAGCGCCTCTGTGCGTCACTCCCACCGAAAATCTGCTGTTCGACTCCCACAAGCCACGCCCACTTCTGTTTATTGCGCAAGCCTAAACACAAGGCAGGCTTGGTTTAATCTGGGTAGGCCACGCCCCCTTCCATTATATCCACTCAGAGTGCATGGAGGTACGTGTGGCCTGTGACCACGCCCCCTTGCGCAGGGTTTACGTGTGGCTCCGCCTCCAGTGAGTCCTCATATCATTCAACGTGCGTATTCTCCACACGCACACACACAGCGAGGAAACGTGTGTATCTGCGTTTTTATTTTCCCCAAGTGTTATTTCATTTTAGTTTTTTTATTCAATCTATTAGAATTTTGTTATACTAAATATACAGACATGGCAGCTCCAGAGTATAATTTTTTACTCGCGACGGATTCATACAAGGTAAACTTGGCTATAAATGTGCTTTATTTTTTATATATTTGGTTTGTAAAGAAATTCAATTTGCATAATATATTATTGATGGAATGTTTTGTTTTTATATTCGGCTGCTTTCTCCGTAATGTTTGTTGTTAGCTAGACAGCTAAGCTAAATGTTTTTACCCTGTCTGCCCTTGCTTGTCATTTTTCATGGTCGTATCTTTGATCCAAGGACATTTCTTTTATTAAATAAATACGGATATAAACATGTGATGACGCGTGTCAGACTGGAAAAAACCCACATTTTCCTTCTAGTATTACTCCTTTCTCGGCTGCCAGGCTGCGAGCTGCTTTCTTTTTTAAATGGCCCGCTTTAGCCTTTAGCTTCTCCTGGCGCACAAAAATAATGCGAGTTTATGCAGGGTTTTACGGTACGCAAATAAATAAATAAATAACACCTAGCGCGTGATGGTGGTCTGATTTAAAATATAAATAATAAAAAAGTAAATTTTTACACATGTTCCTCTAATAAGTGCTTTTTCTCCCATGACAGTGCAGTTTGTTATGCTATGCTAATGCACAGTTTTCAGTTCTATGTGCATTAGACGAGTGGTGTATATACGCGTATATACGCGCACTGGGAATTTCTACATGTGAATGCTTGTGAAGTTAATAATATTTTTACAGCTAATTTTTACTCGTACTAATAATTGTAATAGTCGTGTTTAATTCTGAGTCTTTATACTGACCCTAGTGCGTTTGAGCAGCTTTTCTTTCCGGAAAGTTCGAAAAACAAACGAAGAAACGAAACCGAAATTGCATTTGCCAATCTCCGGCCGCCATTTTGTCTGCGTTCCAAATCGCGCGCTGGAGCGCTAGGTTTTACGCCGACATAGTGCGTTACCGTGGTTACCTCAGGGCATGTACTGTTCACGCGCGGGGTAGGGTGTAAGTGCGGAGAGTGCGGTTTGACACGCGACCCTTTATATATCTGCTGGAATTAAGTTTCAGGCATATTAGTTATGAAAATAATGAAATAAAATAATAGATCAATGCATTTATTATAATAGATATCTGGAAAATATTTTTTTATATCCTTACAGATTTTCTGAATTTGTGTCAATTAAATATAATTTGTTTTATAATGGAGTTAATGGAGTAATTAAACAGAAATTTAGCAAATTTTGTGAGATAATGTAACAAATTAATTGGAAAGAACTACATATTTTTCTCACTGAACCTGTAGAATATATGCGCAAAAAATGTTGTGATCTGATTTTAGGTCATATGACATGTCAAAATCCCTAATTCCTCCCTGTCCGGTGCATATTAGGTTAAAAACAAGAAAGAAAGCAAAATAAAACCCACACAAACTCCACATTGGTGTTTCTCCGTCCTGCTCGCGCTGGAACCATGTCAGGAGGGTCGGCTGTAATCGGAGGATGTGAGGCGACCCCCATCTTTAATCACTTTCAAATGGCAAAGGATGTTTCCTTTCAAATCCGAAAGCATCAGAGGCTAGAATGTCAGCTACACACACATATACACACACACACCCATATACACACACTCCTTTACACACCCACTCGCATATACACACACGCCCATAGACACATACTCATTTACACACCCACTCACATATCCACATACTTATATACACACATACTAACTCACAGTCACTCTTATTTACTCACACACACACACACACACACACACAGGTCATGCTATTCTGATACTACAGTAACGTCTGATTTACACTGTAATCCTGATAATAAACAGTGTAGAATCGTGTTCACGTATTTGGAAGGAGTCTCCAGTCTCATCACTTTGTGCCGTTTTCTCCACAAGAACATATTAAAGGCAAGGGAACGGGAGGCCGATGAGGGATGAAGCGTTCGGTCCCATGGACGATGAAGCGATTTGTCTCACGGACGTTTTATAGCGTAACACGTACCCGTAAACAGATCAAAAGTACATCCACCGCTCTGTCACTTAGTGTGTTGTAACGCTCCGTACGTAAAGCCGGTTTATGTCGTATCTTTATTTTCTTCCAACATCCAATCAAATCTAGATGTTTCTATGACGTCAGATTGTTATATCGCACCGTAAACACTCCTCAACCCCCCCCCCCCCCCTTCCCTTTTAACATCATTATATAACTGTTTCGAAAGAGCTCGACTTTGACCTCGCCACAAGCTTTGCTTTCTTTTCTCTTTTTTTGTGATATGAAGGCACAGGCTGTTTTTATTCCGAGCACCGACTTTTACTGGAATTAACGATAATAATAAGAATAACATTCCATGGGTCTGACTTTTTTTTTCTCGTAAATTCTTCATCCACTCACTCGAGCTCGTCGAAGCTCGTTGCTTTTGATTGGTGCTCACGTGACCCAGTGTGTTTCATTCGTGTACAGTACATACTCTAGGAGTTGCCTGGAATTTGTATTATGAATGATTATTATTCTAATTATGGTTATTCTCTTATTTGGGGACTTATAAGATCACATTTAGTCTCAGTCGTTGTCTCAGGTTTCAAATGAAATTGATGTGGGGAGTGGAATAAAACACGATCGGATTGGGCTGTTATTAGATGGTTGAAACTGTGCTTTTTGTTTCCTGTTTGGCAGATCACACACTACAAGCAGTATCCTCCAGACCTCAGCAAAGTCTATTCTTACTTCGAGTGCCGGCGCAAGATAGGAGCCCAGTTCAACGAAGTGGTGTTTTTCGGCCTGCAGTACCTTCTGAAGAAATATCTCGCAGGTGTTTATATTTATGCTTACATTTACGCAACTCTGGACGACGCTCTTACGCAACCGAGCAGTCGAGGGAGAATTGAATGCTTTGCTCAAAGGCCCAGCAGCGGCGCTCGGATTTCAACTCACGACCTTCCGATTGAAAGTCTTAACATCTTATCAATTAAACTGCAACTTGCCTATCTTCAGCACGCTGTTTATGTTCTTTATGTTCTTTATGTTCTCACGACTCAGCAAACAGACCATGACCCAACCATGAGATTCATATGTGCTTTTTTTTTGGAAATCCCACTCCCATTTATTTTAAAAAGCTTTAGTATTATGGGATGATGTTCCACTAGATTTTGTGGAAATTCATTCAACCACAAGGGTGTTAGTAAAGTTAGTATTGATGGAGGTGAGGTGAGGAGGTCTGGGGTGCACTCAGTGTTAACATTCATCATGTTCCATAGGGTTGAGATCAGAGCTCTATAGCAGGCCAATCAAGATCTTCCACTCCAACCCGTGTAAAGCAGATCTTCATGGAGCTGGCTTTGTGCACAGAAGCAGGTTTTGTGGAGAAGAACCACATACCATACGGCTTGCAAAAGTCGGTTGTCCCAATACTTTTGTCCCTCTGTCATGGATGCATTATTAATACAGGAAATAAAAATTTATTATATATATTATTTTTTTTGTTTATTTATTAGTATTAAAGAGAATAAAGTGCAAATAATAAATAATAAACAAACACTGCAAATCAGAACGGAAGCAATTATTAGTCGTTAAATAGTAATTATACATTTATTTTATTTTATTTTTTATTAGAGTATGAAATAAAGAAGTCTAAAAAAATTTAATATAATTAAGATTTATATTGAAATGGATCAGACTTTGTTTTTGAATTACTTTTATTAAAGCAATATTGAAAAAAAAAATTCCATAAAGTGAAGTATGTTAAATATATCAAGGAAAAATATTAAGCAAAAGGATTCCTTCTTGAGGGTTTTTTTTTAATGACTACTTGGTATGAATGCTTTGTGTGTAGACTGTGGGCTGATCCTTATGTTTATCCTGTTAAATACAGGCTGAAATAATGTGAATTATCACAGACATCACAGGTTAAACTCCATTAACCTTGTTGTCATTGCTTTTGTATAGTACAGCAAGCTCACGTAATTCACGTGGCTCTGCCTCTGGATCATCTCCAGACAGGAACCTTGACTGAACCACCGGGTCAAACGGCCTTTTTTTTTTGGCATAAAACAGGCCTGTACGTGTCCCCGGTTAACACGCATCTTAAATGTAACCGAATCTCTCGGCCAGTATGAAAACAAAATCGCACAACGCCCCGTTTCATCATTAGTCGTGTTTGCATAAGGCACGCTCTTCACAGCAGCGTTTCGTAATGGGTCGCTCAAAGTGGATTTGTGAAAGGGACGAAGTTCAAGCTGGCGATTTTTCTGCAATTTAGGAGCACGGCGGGTCACACGGGCCGTCATGCGCAACTCCTCAGCGACGGGGTGGTAATGAATTCCAGGGGAAAGAGGAGTATTAGCGCTCCTTCCTCACTTACTCTACAGCAGTTGCCTGGTTTTTATCTGTCTGTGGTGCATCAATTTTCTTTTTTGAAATGAAATGGCACCAGAAAGCCACTCTGCCATCCTGAACACGAAAAATGTCCTGATTGCTACAAGTAAAGACTCAGTCTATGAATATATTTCTCCGTTTCACTCTATAAAAACGACTGTATGCATTACGATACGATTCAGTTTGATTTGTGTGCCACTTTTAACAATGGACATCGTCTCAAAGCAGCTTTGTAGATTATAAAGTTTAGAGCCTGTAAGTTTATCCCTAAAGAGAGTGATTACAAGAGGACAAAGCACATTGTCCCAAGAGATTAAAAGGTTCTAAAAGTAGATTATTTAATCCCAATCAGGTTCAAGAATTTGAAACGCGTGCTCGGGCATGTTTACAGTCTTCAACGGGATTTTTCTGATGCACGCGATGTAAATCGAGTATCTGTAACCGAGTGCATCGTAACCTGTTCCCCAGGATGCGTGGTCACAGAGGAGAAGATCCAGGAAGCTAAAGTCTTCTACCAGATGCACTTCAAGCAGGCGGTGTTTGACGAGGAGGGCTGGAGGAAACTGCTGGAGGTAGGATTGAATCCGATTGAATTGAATTTCGAAGTTTTCGGTTCTCAGAGGTCCGTTGCGCTAAACGCCGTTTTTCCTTGTGTGCGCGCGCCAGAGATACGACGGCCGCCTTCCGATCCGCATCAAAGCTGTTCCCGAGGGGAAGATCATTCCCAGGGGAAACGTCCTGTTCACTGTCGAGAACACAGACCCAGACTTCTACTGGCTCACCAATTACATAGAGGTACGAGAATAACATTTAAACTGATCGTGGTACATAAATGTATAGTATTTCATTTAATCCAGATCACTTTAAACATGTATAGGAATTCAAACCTAAAAGTGTAGATGGTAAAAATTTGGGGGTTTTTTTTGTATTTGAATAATTGACACTGTAATAATGTTATCAACTAATGAAATGTTCAAATTAACATTTGTATTTTTAATATTGTTTGAAAGGCCACTAAAGGATAAAACCAAAGAGGAACCCGAATTGGTCATTAGTAGTCTGTATAAAAGGAGACACACACAAATAATTAAGTCTGGAGTGTGTTTTGAGCTGTAGAGATCCTCCCACTAAACGGTTAACGCTCTGGGTGTGTTATAAACGCAGCCCTGCTGTGCCTTTGCCCAAGTCAGTGACTCTGGCTCTTTTCATTTCCAGCACATACTCGGTCACTGCGGCGGCTCTGAAACAGCACACAGAGCTTTGATTATAAAGGTTTTCAGGGTCAGCAAGGTTAAACTCATGACCTGGTGAACCTCAACAACGAGGTTCTCTGACCTTAGATCCTGCACAGTTCAAAGAATAGCTTTCCTATGTTTTCCAAGTAGTAAAAACCAAGTCACAGACTTCAGTCCTCCATTTGTAGTTGTTTTAGTTGTTTTTGACCCAAAATTCTGTCTTGTCAGGGGATTACAGACTTTTGGTCTGGAAGTAAGTTTAAAGGTCTGTTGGATGATTACTCTGACCTTTATTCAGTATGTAAGTTGAAGGTCTGTCAGATGATTAGTCTGACCTTTGGTCTGTATGTAAGTTTGAAGGTCTGACTTTTGGTCTGTATGTAAGTTTGAAGGTCTGACTTTTGGTCTGTATGTAAGTTTGAAGGTCTGACTTTTGGTCTGTATGTAAGTTTGAAGGTCTGACTTTTGGTCTGTATGTAAGTTTGAAGGTCTGACCTTTGGTCTGTATGTAAGTTTGAAGGTCTGACCTTTGGTCTGTATGTAAGTTTGAAGGTCTGACCTTTGGTCTGTATGTAAGTTTGAAGGTCTGACCTTTGGTCTGTATGTAAGTTTGAAGGTCTGACTTTTGGTCTGTATGTAAGTTTGAAGGTCTGACTTTTGGTCTGTATGTAAGTTTGAAGGTCTGACCTTTGGTCTGTATGTAAGTTTGAAGGTCTGACCTTTGGTCTGTATGTAAGTTTGAAGGTCTGACCTTTGGTCTGTATGTAAGTTTGAAGGTCTGACTTTTGGTCTGTATGTAAGTTTGAAGGTCTGACTTTTGGTCTGTATGTAAGTTTGAAGGTCTGACTTTTGGTCTGTATGTAAGTCTGAAGGTCTGACCTTTGGTATGTACCTGGGGTTTGAAGTTCTGACTTTTGGACTGTATCTGAAGTTTGAAGTTCTGACTTTTGGACTGTATCTAAGTCTGACGGTCTGATTGATTGATTACTCTGACCTTTATTCAGTATGTAAGTTTAAAGGTCTGTCAGATGATTAGTCTCATGTTTTCTTTTGTATGTCTGTCATTCAGTCGGTAACCAATGAATTTGTTATCGAGTTGATTTTTCTGTCTTTTGGTTTGAATTTAAATGTCTCTTGATCAGGCGAATGTATGCCGGTCAGTTGCTGGTTCTTCTGGTTGTTTGATCAGTTGTTTGGTCTCTTGATCTCTCTTTCATACATATACAGTCCCAATCCCATACACACTCCGTCTTTCTCTCTCTCTCTCTCTCTCTCTCTCTCTCTCTCTCTCTCTCTCTCTCTCTCTCTCTCTCTCTCTCTCTCTCTCTCTCTCTCTCTCTCTCCATTTTGACTCATGCGCCATGTGCGCTTTTTGTCCCCTCAGACCATGCTGGTCCAAATGTGGTACCCCATCACCGTGGCAACCATCTCCCGGGAGTTCAAAAAGATCCTCGCCAAGCATCTGAAGGCCACGTCGGGAAGTTTGGAGGGGCTGGAGTTCAAACTGCACGACTTCGGCTACAGAGGCGTCTCCTCTCAGGAGGTACTAGTTCGGTCGCACGCACTAATAACCACCTCGTTCAACCGAGTCGATCTGATATGCTTCGGGGGCAAATCCAGATATTTGCAGCAGTCGCAATTAACAAATGAGCGAGTTTTATGGTCTGGCGCAGTGCATGGTGCAGTGGATTTATGAACACACTTGCTTAGATGTGTGACTTTATAGCCAGAATCTATTAATCATCAGACTATAGAATGGCATGGGTAAGAAGGCGAGTTAATATATAGCCACTTCTGAGCAGAGTGCACTTTGATTGTAGATATAAAGGTGTCTCAGATAGGATCATTTATACATTCGAGGTGTATTTTTGACAGCTCAGAGCTCAGTATTTGCTGAACAGGAACACAGATGGCAGTCATAACTGTACACAACTGGGTTGAGTATTAAAGGGAGGTCACTGGAGGATATAGACAGGGAAAGTGTCTGCGTCTGAAAGGTCAGCAGACATCTGGCTGAGGTGATAAGCGCAGCGCCGGGTGTGTCCGCGGGCGTCTGGGAGTTCAGATGTACACTGATCTGCCCATTCTAAAGGAGAGCTGTTTTTAAAGCTCGGGTCAGATTGAGACAGATGTGAGATGTGAGGAGAAATGAAAAGCCAGTTTGCAACCCAGCCATCAGCCTGTCATTTGGCAGAGGTTATGATGTTGCAGAACGATGATAAACAGACAATCCATAATTTATAGATAGATAGATAGATAGATAGATAGATAGATAGATAGATAGATAGATAGATAGATAGATAGATAGATAGATAGATAGATAGATAGAGGGGGAAATCTCAGACTCAGACTGTGAAGTATCACATTGAATAAATCAAGGGAACGGCTGAAGTGGATTTTGTATGGACACGGGTTGTTGTTGTGTTGTTTTTGTTTTTTTGAGAGGGCAAGACTCCGATCTTTATTTAGCATCAAATACAAATTTTAATCCTGAGCAACAGCCTTGTGTGCTTCTTCTGGCAAACAACAGCTGCTCTTCTTAGATGATGAGTAATACTCATGGGAAAACGTCTTTAAATAGGCAGAACTGCATTGATTTGTAATATTGTACTTTAATATCATTGGAATATTGGAATTTATTATCGGCGTAATATTTTGCATGCTCATTAAATTAGTATTCGGGTACACACACGTGGTTCATGGTGTTTTCTTTTTTATCTCTTTCACACACACACAGTCGGCAGCGCTGGGCGGAGCCGCACACCTGGTGAACTTTTCCAGTACGGACACGGTGGCAGGAGTCCTCATGGCTCAGCATTACTACAGCTGCCCCATGGCTGGGTTTTCTATACCGGCTGCTGAGCACAGGTGAGACACACTGAGACATCTCTCTCTTCCCGAGAGTTCAACACAGGACCCGATTTATTATGATGAGCATAACAGGAACGTTTATTTTTAAAATTTCTCTGATTTCCTCCGTGACGTTCTTGCCCTCTCTTTCTTTTTTCTACTTATTTGTCTGAAGCAACAAGGAGAAAACCATCTACCACTGAAGCTCACAATCACTCATTCACAACCGTTTGCACAATGTCAAATGGCAGATTTATTAGAGAGTCACTTTGTTTTCTTCAAGCTCATCCTTGGTCATGTGATCGAATCTAACCACAGACAAAGACAAGCTAATCTCGCAGTGAAGCTGGAGGCTAATTAGGAGTTATATGTGATGTTTAATTAATATTTAAACATAATTTATATTTATTTATCAACAACCACAGAGTGCTTAAATCAGACTCCGGGTGTTTTAATTATTCTAAAAAAAAGCATTTAAAAAATGTATAAAAAAAAAAAAAAAAGAAATAAATAAATCTGTATTTATCTGTAAAAAAAAAAAAATTATCTGTAAAAAATAACATTTAAAAAATTATATTTTTATCCATTTGTTTATGTAACATTTATTCAAAGCATCATTTAATAACCTGTCTCAATTATTTAATAATTGTGTGTGTGTGTGTGTGTGTGTGTGTGTGTGTGTGTGTGTGTGTGTGTGTGTGTGTGTGTGTGTGTGTGTTTCCAGTACTATCATCTCCTGGGGCCGGAGCAGAGAGAAGGAGGCGTATGAGTACCTGCTGGACCAGTTCCCGTCAGGCCCCGTAGCGGTGGTCAGCGACAGCTACGACATCTTCAAGGCCTGTAAGCACATCTGGGGAGATAAGTTGAAGGAGAGAGTAATGGAACGCAGCGAAGACTCCAGCCTCGTCATCCGGCCTGATTCAGGAGACCCCACAGAGACACTGCTGGAGGTGGGTCATGTCCTGACTGCAGGGGGATCCTGTAATGATTCAAAGTCAGAGTGAAGTACAAGTGAAGGTCATAAATAGAGACGGTATGAAAGATATGAACACTTTGTAAGGAGGAAGGGAAGCACTGAAGGGACTGAACTTGGGAAAGACTTGAAGGAAATAAGAAAACAAACGTCTGAAGGAAGGAAGAAAAGAGGACTGAGGAATAGAAATATGAACTGTAGATAGTAGGGACAGAAAGTAGGATGGAAAGAGAGGAATATGGAAAAGAAACAAAGGAAAGAAAAGTTTTTTTTGGTGTGTGATATGGGTAAAAAAAAAAGGTAAGCCCCATATCTCTCTCTCACTCTCTCTCTCTTTCTCTCTCTGCAGGTGATAAAGATTTTAGAGGAGTGTTTTAGCTGTTCTCTGAACTCTATGGGCTATAAAGTGCTTCCATCATACGTGCGCATCATCCAAGGCGACGGGATCGATCTCTGCTCAGTCGAGACGGTAAAGTAGCAACCGTCATTCTGCGACAGTGGTGTTCTAGTGACAAGAATATAACAATATTTTACTAATTCACATTATATCAGAAACCTATTTTTTGTCAAATCAAGATTGTAAGAAATACAGATTTGTATGTACAGTATATGTGAATTGGAAATTCCAGTTGAATATGAAAAACTCGTGTTGCCGTGGCTGCCTTTTCATTCTGGATTCTGGTTGGATGTTGCGTTTTATGACCTTTAACCTTTCAGGCTGACTTTAAACCATGTCTGGGTGACTTGGCCTGACACTAAAGTGTCCTGTGTTATCGTTCCCAGATCCTGAAGAAGCTCAGCGACGAGGGCTGGAGCGCCGAGAACGTCTTCTTCGGCTGTGGAAGCGCCCTGCTGCAGAAGATCAACAGAGACACACTGAACTGCGCCTTTAAATGCAGCTACGTGGAGAATAGTGGGAAAGGGGTAAGTTTCCACCCTCCAATTTAAATGCTTCTCTATATGAGTAATGTCCTACATAAGTCTTAGGTGTAAATTTGTGTGTGTGTGTGTGTGTGTGTGTGTGTAGATGGACGTGTATAAACAGCCAGTAACAGACCCATCTAAGGGATCAAAACGTGGGCGTCTGTCACTGAGGAGAAACTCGGATGGGTTTATAGAGACAGTTGAACGAGGTGCAGGCAAACCTGAGGAGGTGAGTAGAAGAAGATGAAAAGAAAAGTCACATGTGGCTACAAATCAGAGTATATGTTTTGGAGCCTTAAGGATCTGATATTAATACTAAAATCATATCATACATTTTTTATTTTTTTTTCTAGGCTACGACACAATTTTATTTAATTCCCTTTGAAATAAGCTTGATGCCTGTGTAGGGTTGTGAGATTCAGGGGGGTGGGGAGAGCCTTTAGAAATGTTTACACAGGTTTAAACCACCTTTATTTACAGGTTTATAAACATGATAGGGATAAACGTTTGCGCATACCCGAACCTCGCCTGGAGTGCGGGCAGCGTTCCAATCCATTTTAAAGCTGTGCAGTAGGGTTGAGGTCAGCACTCTATAGCAGGCTATTTAAGATCTTTCACTCCAACCCATGTAAAATGGCGCTCCCTTTGTGCTCACGGGCAATGTTTATATACAGTATATGTGTTTAGTGTGTGTGTGTGTGTGTGTGTGTAACAGTACACGTATTAGCACTAAACTTTTTTGGTACAGGGCTCTTCGGGTCGGTGCCCATGTGTACCGAATGCAATCCTTCTTACATGCTGAATATATTTAAAATCCAAGTTCCCTCAGGAACATATTGAGTGGCGGACTGGAAGTTTGTTTCGTCTTCAGCTCGCACTTTGAGCGCAGTGTCACGTTGTTTTTATTATTTTTGTTCTTTTTTAACTTTGTTAAACTTGAAAACATACACAACAATGCCAGGGGTATTAAAAAAAACAAAACAAAGCGCAGTGTGTGTGTGTGTGTAGATATAGATAGATATAGATATATATATATATATGCAATGCTTATAAATGTTACTGATCTTCATATACCAAATATACCAAATCTTTCTGTTGCGTTTTATGCGAATAATTTCTTTATTTTCTGTCACTGCGGTACATGTTTTCACCATCGAATAATAAACGTTTCTTTTCACTTGTGTGTGTGTGTGTGTGTGTGTGTGTGTGTGTGTGTGTGTGTGTGATGATGATGCAGGACATGCTCGTGACCGTGTTTGAGAACGGCACAATACTAAAGGAGTACTCTCTGGACGAGATCCGGAAGAACGCCCAGCTATGGGAGGAGGACCTGAGCCTGGAGCAGCACAACCAGGACCACAGTGGCACGCTGGACATCCACCAGGAACACATCAGAAATGGCTTGCACTAATCACGGCGCCACCCTCTGCCCACCAACGGACCAATCGATCCCATCAAACCCCATTCTTTTCCCACGTGTCATATTCTCTGTACCGTGTTCTCAATTCCCACAATTCCTTTCGTGTCCATACGGCCGGCGCAAAAGTTTATTTTTAACTTTCAAACCGTGTTTTTATCTTTTAGGTTTTTCCTATAAATATACCAAAACGGTCGTTCATACTGACAACGTACTAATGTGGAAAGAACCACATTCGGTGAACATTAGCACTAAATTTTATTTGGGTGCTCGTGAAGTGAAACTACATCCAGTTCATCGTACGGCCATTTAAAATCGAACATTTCATAATCTCTTTCCATCGCTGTCTAATTAACATATTTTCTCTTTTCAGATATTCTCATTATTTCCAAATCGTGCTATTGGTGCTTGTAGACCACACACCTTTAGAGTATTTACCAGCAGGGCTTTCTTTTTCTCTCTCAGATTTTTAGCACGATTCAGTTGAAATTTTTATTCCGATGATAAAAGAAAATGTAAAAGAAATATCAGGCGAATGAATCTTTCCTTTTTATGCAGATTTTAAAACAAATAAGTCAATAAAGCCTATGCACCTATAATAGTGGTGCGGTACGAAATATACGTATGAATGCAGGGGATACGGGAACACGTTCGCATCGTTTTTCCGATTTCTCTCTCTGTCGGCGTTTGGTCAGCGATCATGAGCAGTATGTGCACTATTACAAAACCATATATGCAGGAGGCTCTCTGGGTTTCTCTGTGGCACCCGAATAGATGAAATAGATTGGGGTATAGATGCTGCATGGAAAGCGGCGGTTTTTATAAAGCCACACGTTTAATGACGTGTCTACGAATACGCTTATGCGTTATAATGCGTTTATGCACGTTGTGGATGAAAATGCACAAATTTGTCCATTTCTCAAATTCGCCACGAAAATGCCATTATTTTTTGGTCCAAGTCGCACCAAGCTGCCACTCCTGGGCCCCTGAGCATGGCCCCTCAACCTCATAGGTGCTCAGTTGTATGAATGAGATAAACGTCGCTCTGACGTCCGCCAAATGTGGTGAATGTCCCAGCATTTATTAGCAACACAAATTCTCCAAATGTATGATTAATTTAATACGTGTAAGTAAACAATACGATTTTATACTTATTATAATAGTAAACAGTAATAATTAATTGATTAGGATCCAGAAATCCATGTTTGAACCAATACATAGAAATCAGCCTGTTATAAATTAGTGCATAAGGAACACAGTGCATTTTCATCAATAATGTCTTTATACGTGGTGTATAACGCTTTATGAATGAAGACGCATTATAAAGGTGTGTCATGTCGTTAATCGTAAACGTGGCCTTTCATAGAAAGTGTTGCTGGCCTTTCTTCCTCACACTAAATCAGTAGAACTCAGAATAACGTGTGTGTTTGTGTTTCACCAAGTCCTAAAGCAGAGTGAATTTTGGCAATATGTTGCTCACACTGCCTTAACACTCACTCGGGGGTCTTGGGGTTTTTTTTGTGTTTTTTTTGTTCTTTTCTCTCTCTCTGTTTTTTTTTTTTTTCTTTTGCTTTTGCACTATCAATTTCCCCCACGGGTGACTGCATGGTGCTTTTCATTGTGTCCTCCATCCAGCTCGAGTGTGCATCAAGTGTGTTCCGGTCTGTTTGGTGGGAACGGCACACTTTCCTCGTCGATTCTGAACGTCGGAAATGAAGCAGATATTGACCCTACCTCTTTTTATTTTTTTTGTCACAATAATGCTGTTTGGTAAAATACAAAAATACTAATTACACTAATGTAATGTGTATTATGCTGTAAATATATATATATTTTTTTTTGTTGGAAATTAAAGCAGTTTTTAGCTTTTATCCACTATTTTTCCTGTTGTATGTTTTTACAAATGTAATATTTAGTATGAGGAAAAAAAAAACAATACATGCCTTCACTTTCCAATCGTCGAGCTTCCGTTTATTTATTTGTAGTTTCATTTGCTTGACACCTACAGAATACAAACCCTCAGTGTCAAAGGATAAAGTTTTGGAGTCATAAGCATCTGGAATTATTACTAGAATTAAACCAGTAAACGTGTTATTAGAGGGTTTATACCACTTGTGGGATGCGGGAGTTTAGTGGTTTAGGCATTGTACTTGAAGGTTGTGAGTTCTATGCCCGGCCATGGCCCTTAACAAAACAGCTGCTTAGTTGTATGAATGAGATAAAAGTCGCTCTGGAGGCCATAGATATTAATGTAGTTATGGGTTTATATTAGAGCTGCTGCTATCGGTTATTTTAGTAATCGAATATTCTATCGATCATCGAGTAATCGGATAAGAAGTACTTTTTCTTTATTAATGCAAAATACTAAATGCAAGAAAATAAGACGGGTCTGTTTAAATGAACAAGTAATTTGTTTCCTTCTTAGAAATATTTACATTTGATTGCTGAAATTGCATATAAGAATATCTGAAAACTAAACCTTTTATAATTTAATTGCATCAAAATGTAAATAGAGATTTTTTAGATTACTCAACAAAAAAAATAAGTAAATGCATTGTATGGTATTTCCTTTAAGTTTGAAATGATGCCATACTTTGGCCTGAATCCTATAAAAAGCCTGTTTCTGCCACAAAAAAAATAGTTTACATAATTCTTTTTTTTCTCGCAATTCCAAGTTTATTTGTCTTAAATCTGACTTTTTCGTTCACAACTGCGACTTTATTACTCGTAAACAACATTTCTGGTGCATCCACCTGGCCTGGGGTGCAGGTAGTCTTCCAGTGTATCCCAAAGCTGTGAGGTAGGGTTGGGTTCAGAGCTCTATAGCAGGCCATTCAAGATCTTTTACTCCAGCTAATGTAAATCATATTTTCATGGAGCTGGCTTTAAGGGACACACAGGGCCATGTAGTTTTGCATTTTGTTTTCCCTCAATTATAAAAACCTTCATTTAAAACCTGCATGTTTTGTTTTGTTATCTTTTACACATTTTTTAAATTAGTTTGATGATCAGAAACATTAAAGTGTGACAAACATGCAAAAAATAAATAAAAATCAGGAGGGGGACAAACTTTTTCACACCACTGGGTGTATATACAATATACAGTGAGGAAAATAAGTATTTAAACACCCTGCTATTTTGCAAGTTCTCCCACTTAGAAATCATGGAGGGGTCTGAAATTGTCATCGTAGGTGCATGTCCACTGTGAGAGACATAATCTAAAAAAAAAATCCAGAAATCACAATATATGATTTTTAAACTATTTATTTGTATGATACAGCTGCAAATAAGTATTTGAACACCTGTCTATCAGCTAGAATTCTGACCCTCAAAGACCTGTTAGTCTGCCTTTAAAATGTCCACCTCCACTACATTTATTATCCTAAATTAGATGCACCTGTTTGAGGTCGTTAGCTGCATAAAGACACCTGTCCACCCCATACAATCAGTAAGAATCCAACTACTAACATGGCCAAGACCAAAGAGCTGTCCAAAGACACTAGAGACAAAATTGTACACCTCCACAAGGCTGGAAAGGGCTACGGGGAAATTGGCAAGCAGCTTGGTGAAAAAGGTCCACTGTTGGAGCAATCATTAGAAAATGGAAGAAGCTAAACATGACTGTCAATCTCCCTCGGACTGGGGCTCTATGCAAGATCTCACCTCGTGGGGTCTCAATGATCCTAAGAAAGGTAAGAAATCAGCCCAGAACTACACGGGAGGAGCTGGTCAATGACCTGAAAAGAGCTGGGACCACCGTTTCCAAGGTTACTGTTGGTAATACACTAAGACGTCATGGTTTGAAATCATGCATGGCACGGAAGGTTCCCCTGCTTAAACCAGCACATGTCCAGGCACGTCTTAAGTTTGCCAATGACCATTTGGATGATCCAGAGGAGTCATGGGAGAAAGTCATGTGGTCAGATGAGACCAAAATAGAACTTTTGGGTCATAATTCCACTAAACGTGTTTGGAGAAAGAAGAATGATGAGTACCATCCCAAGAACACCATCCCTACTGTGAAGCATGGGGGTGGTAGCATCATGCTTTGGGGGTGTTTTTGTGCACATGGGACAGGGCGACTGCACTGTATTAAGGAGAGGATGACCGGGGCCATGTATTGTGAGATTTTGGGGAGCAACCTCCTTCCCTCAGTTAGAGCATTGAAGATGGGTCGAGGCTGGGTCTTCCAACATGACAATGACCTGAAGCACACAGCCAGGATAACCAAGGAGTGGCTCTGTAAGAAGCATATCAAGGTTCTGGCATGGCCTAGCCAGTCTCCAGACCTAAACCCAATAGAGAATCTTTGGAGGGAGCTCAAACTCTGTGTTTCTCAGCGACAGGCCAGAAACCTGACTGATCTAGAGAAGATCTGTGTGGAGGAGTGGGCCAAAATCCCTCCTGCAGTGTGTGCAAACCTGGTGAAAAACTTCAGGAAACGTTTGACCTCTGTAATTGCAAACAAAGGCTACTGTACCAAATATTAACATTAACTTTCTCAGGTGTTCAAATACTTATTTGCAGCTGTGCCATACAAATAAATAGTAAAAAATCATACATTGTGATTTCTGGATTTTTTCTTTTTTAGATTATGTCTCTCACAGTGGACATGCACCCACAATGACAATTTCAGACCCCTCCATAATTTCTAAGCGGGAGAACTTGCAAAATAGCAGGGTGTTCAAATACTTATTTTCCTCACTGTATATGGCATTTAGGAAGCTTTATGCACATTTATAGATATGCATGAACTGTGGAGTTCATAAAAAACTTTTGTGAGTGCAAATACACAAACGTATAGAAATAATTGTGAAAAATTCCATAAAGAAAGTCATAGTTAAAAAATATCAGGATACGCACCATTGATGGTTTATAAAAAAAATTATAAAGGATCTATGCAATCCCTATAAATGTGATGCAAGAACCTTTGAAATAAAATATAGCTGTTTTGCAGAGTGAAAAGAGTTTTATACTCCAATCACGAGTCACTGGGTATGTCCTGATCAGCTATAAATAGTGGCACGGCCTTTTCAGCCAGCACGTGGTCCACATATCTGTCATAGCTGGAATGAAATGCTCCTACAGCAAGGCCTCTGGGAATTTCTCTCTGGAAATGGAACATGACAGGACATGGATTGCATCCGACCTTGAGCAGGGTTAGAGGGCCTTACACAGAGTCGGGGGTTCTGTTTAACCACAGCGGAGATTAAAGGCTTCTGGTCAACGTTATCTGACAACGGACAAATTGTGCCCTTCCACTTTCTTTTCCAGCCAAGTTACAAAGGTCCTAAGGATTAACTGATAGGAATCAGGTGTGCTTTGTGTGTAGGAACTGAACCTGCATGGATGTTTTAAACCTCTCATTCTTCTCAATTCAAATGATCTGCCCATTTCTCAAAGACCATGCATGGGGTTAAGTCTTCAGAAGATTGTTTTTTTGGATTTCGACGCAACTTTGCACGAGTTTGCTCGTTTGGCTGTGGGCAAAAATGCAGTTGCACAATTTTTCTCTTAACCCAAATCCAGTCAGTCAGGCAGTGTTGGACATCTGCTTTGTTTTTATTTTCACTCAAGCGGTAAAAGGATTCTTTTAACACCTAATTTGGATTGAGTTTTGGTTGCAAACTTTTGAGCAGAATTTATAACACTTGTCTGGTTATTGTTAGTGAAAAATGACAATTTAATCAAGTCAAAATCTATTGATTTAGGTATTTATTTTATTCATTTTTATTACCCACAAGACCTTAGGCCTTTCTTTAGGCCTTTTCTCACAGTAGTATTCCCAAAATAAAAAAAAAAGTATTTAGATTAAATGTACAGAGTAAAGCCATTTTTTTTAGCTGGTGTTGATGGTTTTAATCTCTCTTTTATTCAGGTAGCAGTTTGGAAATTAAGATGATAATCCAACATGGAGGACAAGAGAAAAAAAAAAAGTTGAGGTAATACATTTGTAATGTTTTGGTTGTTCAGTTGCATCAAATCCCAGCACAACCAAACTGCCACTGCTGGGCCCTTAAATGAGGCCCTCAACCCTCAACTGCATAGTCGAAATATCGCTCTGGTAAAATCATGTATATGTAAATTAAGTATATTGCTACAACTCAGACTACTCCTATATTGCTACTCATTGTACAGCTAGTTAGAACTTAATGGTGGCTAACTGAGTTACAGTGTGCAGATTGGAAGCATTTGTTGTTTATTTGTTTGCTTCTGGCATATTAGCATCTCTTTTTTAAGTTTTTTAATGCAAATGCATTTTCTAATTTTTCATTCAAACCTTTTCTGAAAGGAAACGGCACTTATTTCACAGCTACACAAAAGTTCTGTAGATCCTGTGGATGAACACTTTAATACTGTCTACAGCGCATATAGTAAATACATTTCAGTGATTTCGGTAGAGTTTTACCGGTTGATCGCAAAGGTAATGTGTGTAGATCGCGTGACATTAAAAAAATAGGTATTTATTTATGCGTTTTAATAGATGGTAGATCATTTTGACTTGCTCATTTTAAAAGTAACTTACATGTTAGCCTAATCATATTAGCCTGTCGTTTAAGACAGAAACTAAAAGCTGTTTTGATTCATGTTTTCCCGAAAGGTGGTGACTTTTAGCAAGGAATCTGCCTAAAACTTAGCAAGAGAAGTTTGTATTCCACACTACATATATTTCCTTTCCGTTAGCATACCCAGTTCAGTAACCTGGTTTAATAAAATATGAGCTCTCTGCAAATTTTCCTAATAAAAAACACACCGTTCGGCTGATTTCCCTCAGTTTTATGAATTTGCCTGTGATGTGACTGTGGAAAAAAAGAAATCGCCTAATTAGCATGAACCAGACTGGTGATCAGTTTAGCATGCAAGACAGTACACAGAATTTCAGTTTGCACCACTGACAAGTCTGAGAAGTCAGTGTCAAAATAATACTCATTCATTTCACACAGTATTGTTTAAGGCAGTAGTGACCTACGATTTGGCCCGCGATGCCATACATGAGAGGAAGAAGAAAAAGGGGAAACAAATACCATTTTGAAAAACTTTTGAGAAACGAGGGCCACTTTCATGTCTCATTAGAGGTGACTAAATAGCTTTATTAGACATTGACTCTATTGTACAATAGATTGGATTGTTTCTTGTTGTACTAAGTTGTACTGAACAATAACCTTGAAAAGTGCACATCTGCGTTACAGAAATTATTACAAAATGTTACAGGGTTTATTACTAATTACCCAGTAATGATTCTTATTTTATGTATATAACTTTATTGTAATAGTTGATATAATGCAATGTTGAATTTGGACCCTTCAATTTCTGACTCTTCATAGGAAAGGGTAGGACACTCCTGGCCTCGGGGTCTCCCATTGTGTTTTCCTGTTTTTACCTAAATAGATTTTATTTCAAATTTGTAACACTGAGTTGAAATCATACAGTGGAAGAGCTCCCTCTATTGTGTTTTTGAAAACATTACACTTTAGATCTGTATCATCCCAAAGATTTGTGTTGTTGTTGTTGTTGTTGTTGTTGTTGTTGTTGTTTTGTTGTTGTTGTTTTGGCCTGCCCAGGCACCTAAATCCTTTTAAACTATTCTGGGATGAACTGGATTCCATTGGCAAAAGGAAATCTCTAAATAGTACAAAATATCTATGGTAAGTTTTACAAATGGCATGGCAAAGTATTTCAGCTGACTGTTTGGAGAAACAAACTAATTCCAACAGAAAATAATAGGATAGAAGGATAGAAAAAGGCGGCTGGTTACAAAATAAAAATTCAACCATTACATCACTTTTTTCCTACACTTTACAGATCTGATCTAATTTAAATTATTTAATTATGCAAAATTAAAAGAAAAAACACTGGTCCTCCTGAGCATGTTGTACAGTTTTTTCAACCAGCTAAATCGAGCACTCAGACTGATGTACTGCATACTCTGATTCCTATATGTTTTTTGTTCTTTGCATCCCAGAAGTCTGAGGAACACATTTTGCATCTTCAAACAAGAGCACAATGACACACAGTAAAAGTGGTGCCTGAGAAATAAACAGTAGATAATTAGGCAACACTATCATCACCGTTCGGAGGATTAGTTGCTTAGCAACCACTTTGCTAAGCTTGTTGTCATGGAATTGAGCGTTCGGATGCTGGATGCCCTTTCAAACGCTCAGGTGACCTCTGACTGATCCATGCACACACATATATAAATACACACACACACACACACACACACACACACACACATATATATATATATATATATATATATATATACACACATGCAACATGAGGGATGTGTAAAGTCGAGTGAAAAAGTTTGCATCCCCTCTTTCAGTGTTTGGTATCAAAAGTTATTATTACTGTTATGGTGAATACATATTGTACTTACATATAAATATTGAAATTATTTAAAAATGTCTATTTATCATACCTGATTAAACACATAGTACCGGAAGCCTCCAAAAAAATGCATATTATTCCTATCCATATTTTGTGTAATTCTCCAATTCTCATCCCTTTACCACGCAACAATCCGATCTTAATTTCTTCAGCGTACACATTTTTATCCTGATCGTTTGCGCTGTATAAAGAAGCACGCCGAAGCCATTTGCCAGCCATATTTCATATTGTCTCTTCCTTGTTTTGTTTTTTTTGGTTTCTATGTTTAATTACGTTCATGCTTTTGTGTGCTTTTGTGCGACTACGACAATGGGCAGATCCGCCCTGTGTGAAAACCAGGTCACATTCAGAGATGTGTCGAATCCGTTTCCATTCAGGCTGTCAGGGAAATTTCTCAATCTGGAGCAAATGTTGGAGCGTTGTGTCAAGCATCAACTCTTTAAATCCAATTATTAAAGCTTCAATTATCATATAAACTAGAAGTGTATATGAATAACCTCAGGGCCTTAGGATTCATTTGTAGAGAGCATTTACTTAGTATGTGGGAAACTCGAGTGACCTGCATATAGCACTGACCTCAACCAAAATCTAATGTCAAGTCTTCCCAGAAGAGTGGAGATCATAATAATTGCAAAGTAGGACTAAATCTGGAATGTGATTTTTCTTTGTTCTTTAGTTCAAACAGTAGATTTTACATCTAAGGTTACCAAATGTAGGTTCATTTGGATGGATGTTTCACTTTTTACTTTTTTTTTTTACCAACTCAATTCAATGAATTATGTGAATTTCAAAGAATACCAGATGATAGAAATGTTTTAAAAAAGAGGTAATTTAAAATCTTAAAAAGCAAGTGAAGACACCTTCGAAATTCACTGTTTAATAGAGTTTATGAAGAATTTTGTTAATCCTTGGAATGCATTTCCTAATTATATATTTGATATTTGATTCCTGTTAAATTGGCCGGTTTTCACAGACAAGACCTGCTAGCATGGAAATTGGTGTACAAGCACAATTTTTCACCCCACAACTATTTCATATAAAATAACAGATTTATTATTTAGAAACAAATCTTTATTCTATCAGACTTGGTTCAATATAGAGATTATTTTATTAAGATAGTAATTTCATTCTCATGGATACTTCTTGTCTTATACTGAATTTCTTCAAAAAATTCCACGTACCAATTGAACCAAGAGAATTTGCCGTTGTTATTGACGCTATTCCAAAGAGTGTGACGATACTTACATAATATATATATTTCAGTTCTGTATCTTTAGCTGCAGATCAGGTTTTTGTTTTTTTGTTGTTATTCTATGGTAATATCTCTTGGGTTAAAGCAAAGAAAATGGCAAGTTTTGTGTCAATAACAAAATGAAGCAAGTGTCTTACAAAATATTCCATAGAATGTTTCCTGCTCAGCATGTTTTCAAAAGATTTAAGCTGAATATTTCATATATCTGTGAATTTTGTGGTCAAGAAAAAGAAACAATTTTGCATTTTTTTTTTTCATTGCATTTAATCAAGATTATTTTGGAAAGATATGGAATTCTATATTTATAGAAAAATGGAATGTGATAGAAATATGAATATTTGCTGCAGGAACATTTTAATTGTAAACAACAACATATTATACATTTGTTTGTTTTTATCCAGTAACGATTTTAAAAAACTATTGTTTGATTAATCGAT
>NC_139601.1:3261999-3301999 GCF_946808225.1 Silurus aristotelis | reverse complement strand
ACTATACTGTACTACACTTCACCACACTACACTATAATACAGAACTCTGTACTGCACTACACTACACTATACTACACTATAATACACTACACTATACTGTACTGTACTACACTACACTGCACTGCATTACACTACACTATAATACACTACACTACACTATACTGTACTACACTACACTACAATACACAACACTACACTTTACTACACTTCAATACACTACACTATCATACACTACATTACACTATAATACACTACACTACACTACACTATAATACACTACAATACACAACACTACACTTTACTACACTTCAATACACTACACTATCATACACTACACTACACTATAATACACTACACTACACTACACTGTACTACACTATAATACACTACACTATACTGTACTACACTATAATACACTACACTATACTGTACTACACTACACCACACTACACTATAATACATTACACTATACTGTACTACACTACACCACACTACACTATAATACACTATACTGTACTACACTACACTGCACTGCATTACACTACACTACACTATAATACACTACACTATACTGTACTACACTACACTGCACTGCATTACACTACACTACACTATAATACACTACACTATACTGTACTACACCACACTGCACTGCATTACACTACACTACACTATAATACACTACACTATACTGTACTACACTACACCACACTACACTATTATACACTATACTGTACTTTACTACACTATAATACACTACAATACACAACACTTTACTACACTTCAATACACTACACTATCATACACTACACTACACTATAATACACTACACTACACTATACTGTACTACACTATAATACACTACACTATACTGTACTACACTACACCACACTACACTATTATACACTATACTGTACTTCACTACACTATAATACACTACAATACACAACACTTTACTACACTTCAATACACTACACTATCATACACTACACTACACTATAATACACTACACTACACTATACTGTACTACACTATAATACACTACACTATACTGTACTACACTACACCACACTACACTATTATACACTATACTGTACTTCACTACACTATAATACACTCCAATACACAACACTTTACTACACTTCAATACACAACACTTTACTACACTTCAATACACTACACTATAATACACTACACTACACTATACTGTACTACACTATAATACACTACACTATACTGTACTACACTACACCACACTACACTATAATACACTACACTACACTATACTGTACTACACTATAATAAACTACACTATACTGTACTACACTATCATACACTACACTACACTATAATACACTACACTACACTATACTGTACTACACTATAATACACTACACTATACTGTACTACACTACACCACACTACACTATAATACACTATACTGTACTACACTACACTGCACTGCATTACACTACACTACACTATAATACACTACACTATACTGTACTTCACTACACTATAATACACTACAATACACAACACTACACTTTACTACACTTCAATACACTACACTATCATACACTACACTATAATACACTACACTACACTACACTACACTGTACCACACTACACTATAATACACTATACTGTACTACACTACACTGCACTGCATTACACTACACTACACTATAATACACTACACTATACTGTACTTCACTACACTATAATACACTACAATACACAACACTACACTTTACTACACTTCAATACACTACACTATCATACACTACACTATAATACACTACACTACACTACACTACACTGTACTACACTATAATACACTACACTATACTGTACTTCACTACACTATAATACACTACAATACACAACACTACACTTTACTACACTTCAATTCACTACACTATCATACACTACACTACACTATAATACACTACACTACACTACACTTTACAACTCTACACTACACTATAATACACAACAATACAATACACTAGGTATAGTAATAATTCTTTGTACACAGATTGTTGTTATTTATGTACATTTATAGCATCGTTGTTGTTTTGTTTGTTATTGTAAAATGTCCTGTAAGTAGTTTCTGAGTGTCATGCTCTCTCTGGTCCTGTATGGAACTCTCCTGCTCTGACTTTGCCCTCGTTCCTCCCACTCATCATGTTTTGTAGTTGTAATGCTGACCCAACCTGTCTGTATTTATAGTCATGTTGCATAACCACATTTGCAAGTCTTGCATGTGTCTCTATCGCAGTGCTAATATATATACGGGAATCGATATACAGTATATATATATATATATAATTGAAACACACACACACACACACACACACACACACACACACACACACACACACACACACACACATTAATGTGTGTGTGTGTGTGTGTGTGTGTGTGTGTGTGTGTGTGTGTGTGTGTTTTAATTTCTTAATTGTTTCCCTTTTTGATCTATGTGCACTAGGATCTGATATGGATTTGTTCACACTGTCCATTTGTGATCTAAAATATGATTTGGATTATATTTTATGCCTTTACAAGTGTAGAGATATTTAATATTACACAAAATCTCATTCTTTCATTTAACTAACTGGAATAATAGGTGGGGTGTAATGTTTGATCATAATTATCATCATCATCATCATCATCATCATCATCATCATCATCATCATCATCAGTATTTCATATTATTTGATTTCAATTTCAAGCAAGAAGAAAAAAAAAGCTAAAAACTGATTTTTTACAGATGTAATGAGTTATTTTTCATTTATAAACAAATTTAAATAGTAATTAGGTATTTCTAAAAGGTACTTCACAAAAATTCTGTAATCTTTATACAGGAAACAATCAGTTTATATTATTTTTATAATAAATAAAATACATTGAAGCTTTTAGTAGTAGTAGTAGTAGTAGTAGTAGTAGTAGTAGTAGTAGTAGTATTTATAGAGGAAGTCCATATATTATTCATACATTATAGAGAAGTGTGACATGAAAGAAAAAGAGAACAGTGCCAGGTGAAACACAGAAAACATATAAAAAATGAAATCATTCTGCATAGAAATTTTGAAAAAAAATGCAAATGAATACATTAATTAAACTAATAAATAAAGAAATTATAATATTCTATAACGCATCAGGGAACTATTGGTTGGAGGGCAGCATAGTAAATAAATAGATAATTAATGTGAAAATGTTTAAATATGAAAGACTTTCCTTTAAAAATAGGAAATTAAGGTCTTTTTTTGTTTGTTTGTACATTGTGTACTTTGAACTGGTGTACCTGTGGTACAGCTGGTAAATATTCTCAAGAAAATTGACTATTGCTTATTATATAGCATGTGAAGAAAGATGTGTTAGAGGGACATTTGTCTTAATTAGGAGTGCAGAGGTTTAAAACAAGCCAAGATAAGGCATGTCGGATTAGATGTGCATCCCCTGGGTAGGTGTCTTCCAGTAAGTGTGTGTGTGTGTGTGTGTGTGTGTGTGTGTGTGTGTGTGTGTGTGTGTGTGTGTGTGTGTGTGTGTGTGTGTGTGTGTGAATGAGAGAGAGAAAGAGAGAAAAAAAAAGGTGGATTGTGTTGCCCTCCTGTAGGGATTTCCTCTCTCTCTCTCTCTCTCTCTCTCTCTCTCTCTCTCTCTCTCTCTCTCTCTCTCTCTCTCTCTCTCTCTCTCTCTTTCTGTGTTTCACTTGTTTAGTAAGGTGGTGTGACATACCACTAGTTTCTCTCTTCCTCTCCCTTTCTCCTGCACTGCTTCAAATACACACATACACCACACAGAGAGCGAGGGATAGGCAGGGAGAGAGGGCACAGAGGAGTGGAGAGAGAGAGAGAGAGAGGGAGAGAGAGAGAGAGAGAGAGAGAGAGAGAGAGAGAGAGAGAGAGAGAGAGAGAGACAGACAGACAGACAGACAAGATTTTCAGTGGTCAGGCTCTACACCGCAATCCCGTTACCTCTAAATGAATCAGACTACAGCCAGCAACTTGTTGTGCGCAGCCGGAGATTTGTTATCTGTTTAAATGTGTATGGTCATATTTGCTCCGGTAAGTAACACATCACTGTATTATGTTGTGTATTTTCACCTCATGTGGATTTTTATTTCACTTTTTATCCCACGAGGATCAGCAACAAGGTGTCAAATTTTGCATTTGAAGCGTAATTAGTATAAATGGTATGGACAAATGTTGACATTTTAATGTTTTGTGACTTTGTGCAGGATAATAGAGTATTTTATATGAAAATAGGTACATCTTTTTTGGAGCTATGGAGCTTTTGAGCTATTGTTTGATTCTGTACTCTCTGAATTCGTGAACCTGAGATCTGTAAAACAGGACTTGGACCATTCCGAGCCACGGCAAATTCATTCCTCGTTAATAATTAAAGCCTCTTGCAGTTTGGACGAATGGCAGAGAATACATCACTGCTGATATCCGAGATGTACACCAGGCATGAAGTGTGTTGGGGTACTCTTTTGGGATTCTCATACAATCCTCTATCAATTAGGATTGTTTCGAGTTAAGTGCTAAAGGAGCTTTTTGTACCGTGTCTGATACAAGACTAAGTGTTGCACCTCATTTGCACTGCAGTGTTGTTTATGTTGCTGAAAAACGAGGGATTAGGACAAAAAGGAGGGGATAATAAGAAACATTTAGAGTTCAAATAATTTGGAGTTTGAAATGTTTTATATGTAAGTTGTGAGATTTCAGGGGTGAAGTTCCTTTTTTTATGTCATTACTATAGTTAGGCTACTTTATTAGGAACACCTGTAACCCGAGTCATTTATGCAATTATCCAATTAGCCAGTCATGCAGTTGCAGCATTAAAATTAATTCTAGCAGTAGTGGTTCAGTAGTTCTCAAGGTTACTGTTTATAAGGTTGGGGATTCAAGCCACAATTGCCACTGTTGGGCCCTTGAGCAAGGCCCTTAACCCTGTCTGTTCCAGGGGCAGCGTATCATGGCTGACCCTATGCCCTGACCCCAGCTTCCTGACAGTTGGTAGCTGAGATTTTAAGGCTCTGGGTTACAGATTGGAAGGTCAGGGGTTTAAGCTCCGGTATCGCCAAGATGCCAATATTGGGCCCCCAAACAAGACACAACAATTTCTGCACCAGAGGTGTTGTACCATGCTTGATTTTGTGGGGAAAATTAGGGAGGTGGTATCTCAGTGGTTAAGGCTCTGGATCACCGATCAAAAGGTTTGGGTTTTGAGCCCAAGTATCGCCAAGCTGCTACTCTTGGGCCCTTAACCCTCTCTGCTTCCAGGGGTGTCATGGCATGATCCCAGGTTTCTAGCATCGTTGGGATATGTGAAGAAAGAATTTCACTCTGCAATAATGTACATCACAATTAAAAAGCATCTTTACCTTTTTACAGTGGCCTGGTTGTTGGTTTTCAGTGTCTCTTGTGCAAATAAGTGAAAACATCCAGTGAGTTGCTTTTCTAAGTAGGAAAACACCTCAATAATGAGACATCCCACATCAAAAATGAAATCAGAGGAAAATGACCAGACAGCTAACAGGAAAACCTTAAGCAACCCAAATAACTCAAAACAACTCTTTACATATGAGATCAAAAGAAAAGCATCACAACATGTTTAATCTTGATATAGATGGCTGCAACTGCAGAAGATCCGATTCCAGAAACAGGTCAGTAGCTATAGAAGTTTAATGGACGGATGGATAGAGTTTGGGAAAATTTGAGGTGCTAAAAAGATGTAAACGATTGTTTAGTTATTGGATAATTGGATGAATGAGCAGGGCTACATGTCTTTTGCTATCAACGTTTTTGTGTGACAGAGTATTGTCTGTGTAAAGGTTTAAAGTTTTGCATAATAATGGAGAAAGGGGTCACTTCTAGAAGTAAAACAACAATGAACGTGAGAGAAAATAACTTTGAAGGGAGGCAAAGGAGCAGAAGTAGCTCGTCCAGATCATCTCCACCTGAGGAAGATGGCTCCGAAGTTAGCCTGCGATGTATTCTCAACGAACTCTGGCAGTTCAGATTGGAGGAGGCAGAGACAAGGATTGTTGAAACGGAGACCGCGCTTCAAGCAACATCGAAGCTAATCAGGCGCCAATACAACACCAGACCAATCTAGAAACTGAGCTAATCGATCAGGAGGGCCGTGCGCGCAGAGACAATTTAAGGATTTATGGAATACCCGAAGATAAGGAACGTGCGGATATGATTGGCTTTCTGGAGAAACTGTTAAAAAGCTAATTGGACATGCCCCGTGATAGAGAACTCGGGATTGAGCGAGCACACCGTGCATTAACACCGAAGCACAACGATTCGCTAACAAGGCTGCAATCCATAATAGTCACGTTTGGGAGGTCTCGCAGAAAAAAGAAGTGTTTTGCAACGAGACTCGCTTTTATGTTGATCAGGACTTTCCGCCTATAAACCTGGACGTAGAAGAGATGTAGATCTTAATATCACAAAAGGTAAAATGTTACTGAGATCTCGGACAAGGAAGGAAAATATATAACAGTCTCGTGGAACTAGATGACACAACCATAAGAATATGTAATGTCTATGCCCCCTGCCCTGGGAGTGATTTTTGTTTTTATAGGGAAATATTTGACTTTATGATAAAAGCTACAGGAATCGTTATATGTGGTGGAGACTGGAATATTCGCCCAATAACCACATCATTACATAGAAAAATTCATACTAGATCTTTGGAGGGACTTTTATCCATCAGGTCATGATTACACATTTTATTCACATTCTCATGATGTATACTCAAGGATAGATAATTTTTTTATTTGATATAGAGTATAGAGTACAGAGTTGTGATATTGGATCTATTCACCTGTCTGATCACGCACCACTCTCTTGTACCGTACATATTCACAATATCCTGGGCAGTTCACTGTGAAGGCTAAACACAAGCGCATTAAATAAACCGCAATTTCAAACCTAAAGGAAGGAAGATATAAGAATATTTCTTGAAGAAAATGATAACAGGGAAGTGAACTCTGCTATAGTATGGGAAATATTAAACGCGGTCATTAGGGGGAGAATCTTGTCCTTCTGTGCCCATGGAAAAAAATGAAAACAACTCAAATAAATCAGTCTTAGCAATGAACTAAAAGATCTGAAAACACAACATAAAAAGGAACAAAAAACCACTCTATTGAATGAAATAAAGGAAATGATAAACAAAATAAATAAATTATACTCGCAGCCGACTGAAAGTGAGAAGATTTTCATAAAACAGAAATACTATGCTCTAATACTAAATACTATATACTATGACTCTTATACTAAATATAAAATACTATGATGCAGGCTCTAATACTAAATACTATGACGTAGCCTGGAGCCTGGAGAGGTGGAGGTACGCGCTGGAGATAAGGGGAATGAAAGTCAGTAGGGGTAAGACAGAGTACATTTGTGTGAATGAGAGGTGGAGGGGTGCGGTTGCAGGGAGAAGCGGTGGAGAAGGTGAAGGAGTTTAGGTACCTGGGGTCAACAGTGCAAAGTAATGGAGAGTGTGTTAGAAAAGTGAAGAAAAGAGTGCAGGCAGGGTGGAGTGGGTGGAGAAGAGTGAAAGCAGGAGTGATTTGTGATAGAGGAGTATCTGTGAGAGTGAAAGGGAAAGTTTATAGGACAGTGGTGAGACCTGCGATGTTGTATGGATTGGAGACAGGAGGTGGAGCTGGAGGTAGCAGAGCTGAAGATGTTGAGGTTTTCGTTGGGAGTGACGAGGATGGACAGGATTAGAAATGAGTTTATTAGAGGGACAGCGCATGTAGGATGTTTTGGTGGCAAGGTGAGGGAGGTGAGATTGAGATGGACATGTACAGAGGAGGGACATGAGTTATATTAGTAGAAGAATGCTGAGGATGGAGCCACCAGGAAGGAGGAAAAGAGGAAGGACAAGGAGGAGGTTTATGTACAGTATGTGGTGAGGGAAGACATGCAGGTAGTTGGTGTGAAAGAGGCAGATGTAGAGGACAGGGGGTATGGACACGGATGATCCGCTGTGGCGACCCCTAATGGGAGAAGCCGCAAGAAGAAGAAGAAGAAGAAGAAGAAGAAGAAGAAGACTATGACGCAGGCTCTGAATCAACAAAACTTCTAGGAGATTGCAAAAGCAACAAGCAGATAACACAATATATATTATACAGGATTTATATTCTAAAATTCGATACTATAAACAAGACGAAATACAGAAAATGTTTAAAAGATACTACAAATTACTGTAAACACAACCACGTCTAGAGGACGTGCAACAAATTCGTGAACTCCTTCATTCTCTAAACTTACCAACTTTTTTTAGAGGAACACAATCAATCATTAACCGCTGCAATAACAGAATCAGAGTTTAACATTGCTGTCTCCAAGCCTAAAACAAATAAATCTCCTGGCCCTAATGGCTTTCCATCAGAGTGGTACAAGACCTTTCGCTCAGAATTAATACCGACCCTCCTCCGGGCTTGCAATACATCTGTAATGGAGAAGATAACTGAGATCACTGCCTCGCTCAATGACCGAGGCAGTGATCTCAGTTATTCCAAAAGAAGGGAAAGACTTGCAGTTCATATTGACCAATTTCAGTGTAGAACATTGATTAGAAAATATACACAGTCACACTTGCCAGAAGATTGGAAAAGATTCTCCCCCAGCTTATACGCAATAATCAGACCGGATAAAAATAAATGGTTATCTTTCAGAAACCACAATATTAGAACGAGGATCAAGAAAGTAGAATTATATGCTGATGATCTTTTGATTTATTTAAGGGAACCCACTAACCCATTCCCTGATTTAAAGAACCTATTAGAATAAATTGGAAGATATGCAGGATATAAGTTAAATATACAGAAAACACAAATATTGGCTTTTAATTATATAAACCCAAAACATATTAGAGAGGAATTGTACCTAACTTGGGATCAGAACTCATTGAAATATTTAGGAATAAATTTACCTGAAACCTAAACATCAGCAGATAATCTTTGATCCACTCTTAGCAAAAAATAAAAGCGAATTTACACAGACGGAACTGTAACTCTTTCTTTGGTATTAGTCATAGAATTGAATCTGTAAGGATGGAAATTCTTCCACGATATCTCTATCCATTTCAGGCACTCCCTGTTGAGATTAATTCAGAAAGATGGTCCAAATTAAATAAAAGAATTTTCAGATTTCTTTGGCAGGGAAAAAAAAACCAGGATCAAATTGAAAACATTACAGCTCATAAGGGAGGAATGGCATAGGGAAGTAATCTTGGTGGAAAGATATTGAACTCTCAGTAATGAATGAGCTCCAATTCAAGCAAGATTAATACATAAACACTTGAAACAATATATAAATTTGGTGCAAAGCCCATTGATTAAAGCTTAATTTGGGAATACGGTGTGAGAAGCCATAACCATAACTGAGCCATAAACTACAAACAAAATGGACTATAGATTTAAATCTTGGGTCTCAAAAGGAATAAAACTTTTTACTCTCTTACAGAAAAGGGAAACCTAAAAGACTTTGAAAGTTTGAAGAAGGATTCCTCCCTTGAGAAATCTGACCTTTATAGATACCTACAAATATGTGGTTACTTCGAACCAAACATTAGGAATAAAACAGATCTTGACCACCCAGTAGCAAGGATATTTGTTGGTGCTTACCAAGATGATCTGAATAAGTGGATCATATACACATTTTATAAAAGCCCTAGAACAAGGAAATCTCACTCAAGAAAGATGGGAAAAAGAGGGTAATTTCCTAATATCACATGAGGAATGGACTGACGTATGTCAATTTACATGGAAACTCTCATATATGGCAGGGATTTGCGTGAAAGTTCCTTGTTAGATTCTTTATCACACCAAAACAGAAAGCTCATATCGTTGGGGTGACACCAAATGTTGGCGAATTTGCGGGTTTCAGGAAACTGATCATTGGCATATACTCCAGTGATAAAACCTTTTTGGACAAAGATTCATAAGGTATTGGAAAGCATTCCTAAAACAGTCCTTCTTTTGCACTTTTCTACACTATTTCTAGGGAAAGTTGATTTTTCGGCAAGACAACCTGATTAATATTTTCTTTGGCATTCTAATATCTGCAAGGCGCTTCTTGCTTCCTGGACCCCCAACAATACAAGATTGGATGAATATTGTAAACAACATCTATATAATGGAAAGGATTACTTTTTCCCTACGTCTTAAATTCTGGTCTAATTGGGTTAAACATGCAATAGAAACCCCCCCCCCCCCCCCTCCAAGTAATTATTGGTGCCCCCTCCCCCCCACCCCTTTGTAATTTTTTATTTTTTTTATTGTTGTTTGTTTGTTTGTTCATTTGTACTATGTAGACATTCTACAATGTAAAAAACGTTGTGACTTTACTATTACACTGTTGTTACTGCATAAAAAAAAAAAGAAGAAACAAAACAAAACAAAAAATGAACCAAATACAACCATCATCCTCATTTGTTTAAATTTGTATGAATGCGTCGTGAAATCAATACAACGTTCAAAGAATAGCTTGCTGATTTATGGATGGGGTTGGCTGTTGTGATATCGTGGATTATGGTCAAGCATTTGATTTTTGACAGGGAAAAGGGGATTTTTCGTGAAATCGAACCAAACCCGGTAAAATTTCCGTATTTTGTTCGAATTTTTATGCATTTTTCATGAGATCAGGTTCTATTGTTGTCACGACAACAGTCTTGCATGCATATTTGATGCTAAGACAGTCATATGATGCACACACACGCGCACACACACACACACACACACACACACACACACACACACACACTCACACACACACACACACACACACACACACACACACACACACACATACACACACACACACACACAGACAAGACAAGACATGAATTTCTTTTATTACCTTTCAGCTAAGGCAAAGTTTCATACGATATCCTTAATAAACCTGCAATGAACAGAAGCCTCTAAAAGGTTTCCAATATTCACATGTCTCTAGTTTTTCACTGCTTCATTGCATAACTGCCAACTAGATATGAGACATACCTGGGGAAAAGAATTAGCTCTCTGTGGGAGACCGTTCTCTGGGTAAAGTGTATCAAGCCAGTCACTTTACCTCAGAGCGAGCATGTCTTCGGCACTTATTAAAGCAGATCATCTCTCCCGAGCCCTGGCTAAATGAAAGAAGCAGAGTGGAATACAAAGAAAGTGAGAGCAAACAAGAATGAGCCTAGTTAGAGGTGAGCTATTGACACAAGGTGAACTTTTTTTCCACATATACTATATAGACTCTGTCTGCTTTCTGTGCCTCAAATTGATTAGCAAACAGCTTGAGAAATGGAGATTACAGGCGCATTAGTCGGCCGTTTACAGGAATCCGATAGCTCAACTGAAATTATTCTTTCATTCCACCTCAGAGAATCCATTGATGAAAATGGAAAGACTAACCCAGGATTGGGATTACTTGGCTAATCATAATCATTCTTTGTAGAAATCCAGATTGATATTTAGTGCAAACTGGTGGCAACATTTTGATTTAAATGGAGAACCAGTAGTGCATTTTTTTTTAAACTTCTGCTCATTGCACATTTTCTTTTCTATTGAAAATATTCAGAGAATCGTATTAAATCGAATCGCCTCATAAATGGAGTGTCTTTTCCCCCCCTATCAAACATTTAAACAGATGGATATTCACTTAACACATCTGGATTCCAGATGAGAGCTGAAAACTGCTGGATTCTTCTCTGAAAAGTCATGTAATGCCCAACAGAATGATGTGTCAAAATAAAAATAATTAGTAAAAGAAATACATATTTTGTTGCTATAGTGCGTCATTTCAAGCTTATGTATGAGCAAACCTGTTGTCTGGAAGTGGATGCCAACAAGGTTTAGGCATTTTAATGCATAGAATTTGATTATTTTGTTTCCATGGTAACGACTAATTCCTAGACACTTTTGAATAAACACACCAGGGTAATAAAATAAAAGTCTAGAAATAGTAATAATATATAGTAATAAAATTAATAGTAATAATAAATAAATAGTAAATAGTAAAAAATTATAATATTAATAATAAAAAAAAATTTAAACAGTAATAATAATAAAAAACAAATTGTTAGCTACTTTGAGGAGAAATGACTTTTAATTTTTACACAGTAATAACAAAATCATGTTTTGCATATATTTGTGAGGTTTAACTATTTAAACTATAAATTTTATTATTGGAAAATAATACGCTATCAGTACCTTTGCTTCACATCGTAAGGTTATAATATTCGAATGCAGGCCACATTGTTGACACCGGCTAGCCAGAGGAACATACGTTATCTCAGATACATGTAGGCATTGGGGATATTAACAATTAAAATGGTTCTAAATTTAAATCTTGAATTTACTTTTGTGCCCTTTTTTCTTCAGTCTAACTTTTTTATTGCTGAATAATTTATTTATAGCTATATAGTTTAGTTATATAGTCTTTTGCTAATTTTCCAAATCTTTACTTTAAATATTATTTCACATTTGTATATAAACATTTAAAGAACACAAGGAATGAAAGCTGGATTGTTTTATGATGTCGTTTTGCAGCTTTTTGCCATCTTCGCTTTCGCAACATGTGGAGGCTACACTGGACAGCTGATGGTTAGCGTGGACTGCGTCAACAGAACTGACAGCAATCTCAGCATCACCGTTCGATTCGCCTATCCGTTCAGGTAAAGGACAGTCCACAACACACGTGCGCATACACGCGAACACACAACCCAGCATTTCGAATCAGGACTTGTATTGTAATTTATATCAACAGAAATTACTTCTTTTCTTTACCATAGTAATATTTGAGCCATTAGGCTCCGCCTACCTTCTGAATGCTGTTATTTTTTGTTGTTTAAAAAAAATAATTATGCAATTTGATGCAAATAGATGAAATATTTGTGACTCTTTCCCAAATTGTAACCACACATTTAAAAGCATACAATTGTATAATATGTCTTTGGACTAGGAGTCCCACACCAGTTCCAACACCCCTGTGTACAAAGCCAGCTCTATGAAGATATGCTTTACATGGTTTGGAGTTAAAGATCTCCTGCTATAGAGCTCTGACCACTAACCTCATTAAAAATCCTTTGGCTTTGGGCCTCCTCGTCTCCCCCACATCAGTATCTGACTTTACAACCACTCTTGAACCTCCACAATTCTCTACAAGCACACCAAAAAAATCTAGTGGAACACCTTCCCAGAAGAGTAGAGGTTAATATAATAGCAAACGGGGACTAAATGTGGAATGGGATGTTCAAGAAGGATGTAGAAATCTTATGGTTAGGTGTCCACAAACTTTTGTCTATACAGTATAGCATCACATTTTCTTATTCATTTGGTGCTATTTTAAAAGGAATCTTACAGGTTTACACTTTTTTTCCACAAATGGCCCTCTGTAGCACCCATATGTCATCCCAGAGGATGTGTGTGTGTGTGTGTGTGTGTGTGTGTGTGTGTGTGTGTGTGTGTGTGAGAATGCTGTCAGTCTTTAGTCACTGCTGATATCCTGGTGCTAAACCTTCACACTCCATTGAGCATCTGTGCTAGTTAATTGAGTCGAAGTGATTCGGCGTTATGGCATAAAAAACTCAGACAGCACTTGCATTAAAGCTCGAATTAAAAAAAAGATAAAAAATTCTTCATGGCACCTGCTAAATAGTTTCTTCTCAGAGTTGTTTGACTTCGCCTTTCTACATCAATTTACCGGCAGTTGCCAAAGATGCGTGACGAACGCCCTCGCATATGTCAAAATCACTTGTACAGACTGAACATTGTAGGATGAACGGATGCTTTGTGGTTGAGAAATCATCCTGACTCACCAAGCTGATCATGAGTTGAATCTTGTTCACATTTTTATGCCACTTCATTCACAGAAATCCTATATTCATTGGATTGGGAAAGTGTTATTTGGTAAACGCAGTCCACAACACTGACTGAAACAAACCTCCATAACTGCTTATAAGTGCTTAGAACATGCATGCATACATTCATAATTTCTAAGGAATGACTATATGACGTCACAATGCAAGCGGCAAGCATACGAGGTAATATCAAAAAGTTACTAGACTAATTTTGTAACGCACCAACAGATGGCAGCACAAGGCTGCACGCACAGTCACAGGGAGCACTGACCTTCATAAGTGGGTGTGCCAAAAGACATCATAATAAAAGTAAATTTATATTCAACAAAAATATTATGTTGATTGATAATTAGAAATGAAGATTTGGATCAGTGGCATTTTTTTAAATTCTCATATATGGAACGTTAAATCAAAGGTCACCACAGACCCTATTTTGAGAATCTCTAAAGAATAGAATATAATAAACAACAACAGTATGGCATGTTTTGGTTGATATCAGTTACTTTTACCCCACTGAAGTTGAATTTTGAAATAATAGCATGTCCAGCTGTGTGTTAGTTCTCTCAGATTAGCCATTAGTCAACACTAAGTCTTTGAGAACTGCTAATAAAGGCTTAGTTCCTGTTATCACTTACATTCTAGCAGCTGTAAATCTTTCTAAACTCATCAAATTCTTTCTTTCACTCTCTCGTATTAAAAAAAACCAAAAACAACAAAGGTGATTGAAAGGTGGCGATACTGAAAACTCCTTCCATAAATGCTCATTAAAACTCTCTTTACAGACAAATCTCATCATATAACTATAGAACCTCACAATCTTCACACACATTTTGTCATGGAGCATCTGCTGTCCATGAACCAGCTGTTACTATGGGAACAATGATGTAGAAAATGAGCCAACACCTTCTGTCCAATCGGAATTGTGGACAACACGCCCTGATATAATATCTGTTTATTGAAACATTGTGCACACAAATGTAGATGATGTCAAAAATCTAAATATGGACCACCATGAACGCTGAAAATGTTCATTATCACCTACAGCAGCACAATGTTTTTTGGGTGCGAAGGTAGGTAAGTTTGTAAATACACTATATGGACAAAAGTATGGGGACACCTGTTCTTTCCTGCCATATGTGGTTCTTCTCCAAACTGTTACCACAAAGCTGGAGGCACACAATTGTATAAGATGTGTTTGAATGTGTTATGATAAACTTTTGCACTCTTTTGAACTTGTAAACCAAAACCTGTTCCAGCTTGGGAATGCCCCTGTGCACAAAGCGAGTTCCATGAAGATCTGGTTTACATGGTTTGGGGAGGAAGATCTTGAGAGTGGCCTGCTATAGAGCCCTGATCTCATCCCTACTAAACACCTTTGGGATGAATGTGCACGCTGACTGCACCCCAGGTCTCCTCACCTCACCTACATCAGGACCTTGGATCAGCTGACCTTGTGGCTGATGAACACAAATGTCCACAAGCACACTCCAACATCTAGTAGAACATCTTCGTAGAAGAGTGGAGGGAATTATAAGAGCAAATTGGGACTAGATAGATAGATAGATAGATAGATAGATAGATAGATAGATAGATAGATAGATAGATAGATAGATAGATAGATAGATAGATAGATAGATAGATAGATAGATAGATAGATAGATAGATAATAGATAGATAGATCCGGACGGACGGACGGACAGATAGTTATTAAAAAAGAGGCTGCAGCTAGAATGGGACTAGTTTTAAAGTTTGATCAAATAAAAGGTTTAGGTTTTGCTCCTTTATTCCACTGAGAAAAGTAATTTTCTCGCAACAGCCCTTGAACTGAAATACGCACACACAGACGAACCCGGTCCCAGATCAAATTTTCTGAGGCTCATGTACAGTACGTATTTGAACTTCCTCTCAGATCTCTCTCTTTGCTTTAATAAGCGCAAAAACTCTGAAGCTCTTTCGGGTGGTACTGTAGCACACACTGAATCAAATTTCATTAGAAGAGACATTAGCATTACCCACCCAAATCCTGTTCTGCTTCTTGTGGTCTTATCACACCAGTCATGTTCCCTCAGGTACAGGCTACACAACTATACCAGACACTGTCACGAATCGTCCCTCACTTTTCGTTTCTATCCGATTGGATAGGTTTTTTATCCGATTGGATGGTCAGATTTAGCCGCTAGTGCATGTGGAATAGACGAATCGTAGCATGTGTGTGAGACGGCTCAGCGGCTCAGCGGCTCAGATAGGTGGATATTTCACAGTTGAAGTACTAAACATGCCAATTTTATTATTTTCATTTGTTATTACAAATGGTGCACTGATTTAGCCTTTACATCAGATATGAGTCATTACAGATATTTCAGGGTCTCATATTACAGCAGAAAATGACCCAGGTTGTGTTTTGGGGCTTTGTTTTCTCAACTATATTTGAATTCAGAACAAAATGCTAGATAAGCAGTGCTGGTAAAAAGGGAGGAGGAGAAAAAGATGTGTGTGTCAAAAACCAAAGAGGTTTTTAGAAAACAAATAATTCACAGGAAGCTTATAGTGCAGCAAATACGTGTAGAACCTTTATCCAGTCCTGCAGCTATTCTAACCTTCCAGCTCAATATTCTTCTCCGTCTCCTCCTCCAGACGCAACACATGGACTGTGAATAGAATAGAATAGAATAGAATAGAATAGAATAGAATAGAATAGAATAGAATAGAATAGATGTAGTGTGTGTAGTGTAGACTGGACTAGAGTACAGTGCTTATGTATACACCAAAATGAAATACAGTACATGTGTATGTGTTTTTGTGTTGTGTAGATGAGACAGTGTGTGTGTGTGTGTAGACCAGATTGGAATCCAGTATGTTGTGTAGACGAGACTGGAATAAAGTGTGTGTGTGTGTGTGTGTGTGTGTGTGTGTGTGTGTGTGTGTGTGTGTGTGTGTGTGTGTGTGTGTGTGTGTGTGTGTGTGTAGACCGGTTTGGAGTACAGGGTTTTGCGTAGATGAGACTGGAGTACAGTGTGTGTGTGTGTGTGTAGACCAGGTTGGAGTACAGTGTGTGTGTTTGTAGCGTAGACTGGAGTACAGTGTGTGTTTATTAGGGGTGTAACGGTACACAAAATTCACGGATCAGTATTTAAGTCACGGTTCTGGGGGGATTTTTAATAAAAATGCCTGCTTGATTACATAATATATAAAATAATATTTTATAATATCAAAAAATATAAAAAATAAAATAGAATAAATCAAGTTAATGCAATACACTTATTACACACTGGAGTAACTGGAGTACAGTGTGTAATATAGGAAATGAATTTTTTCTCAGCTCTATTATATGGCACCCTGGGAATCCCTTATGTTTTTCTCTCTCTCTCTCTCTCTCTCTCTCTCTCTCTCTCTCTCTCTCTCTCTCTCTCTCTCTCTCTCTCTTTCACACACACAGGCTGAATCAGGTGACCTTTACAGTACCGACATGTGAAGGACGACAGCAGGAGCAGGTCCACCTGAATGGAGACTTCTCTTCCTCTGCCGAGTTCTTCGTGACGATCGGCGTCTTCGCATTCCTCTACTCGCTGTTCGCCACCGTGATCTACATCTTCTATCAGAACAAGTACAGAGAGAACAACCGTGGCCCTTTTATCGTAAGTGGGGGGAAACTCTACATCAGTATGCCTTGCGTTGTTTAAGTAGTAAAACACACAAGGTTACACTGGTATAGGAAAATAATCAACAACAGGGCTATATCATGCGATGTCATGAAGTATTTCATTTCAAAAGAATGTATCATTTATTTATTAAATTAAAACTTTTCACATTCATGAAATAAGATCACGTGTTATAGCAGCAATAAACATTCAGTCATTCCCTCACCAGCATCTCTTTTTTTCTTGAAGTTAATAAGATAAAAATGTGTAACAAAATTAAATTTCCACACTCATATGTCCTGATAACCAAAGCACTGACACTGGAGACTCCATAAATGTTAAATATCTAGGTTTTATTTATATAAAGCGTAATTTTTATATTATATAATAATTATTATCATTAACGTTAGTGGATCCTTAGCCATATATGTTCTAGTGAAAGAAGCAATCAAGTATTAAGCTTGTTCTTCTTCTCATCAACACCTTCTGACCAATCAGAATCGAGAATTTAACGTTTGATCAACCCTGCTATTATTATTATTATTATTATTATTATTATTATTATTATTATTATTAATGGTAAAGCATTCGAAGATTAACAGCTAATTAGTTGATTATTTCACCCGGCACTGGTTTAAACACGTTCCTCATAAGCGTGATGTATGTGCGTACTTAAACCATAGAGACCCGGCGGCGAAATGAACAAAATGTGCACTTGCACACTGAGGAAATCTCATTTACATCTAGATTTCTATTTGTACATGGATTTCCTGCAGTGATGTGGAATCATTGGACTGGGCTTCAGCAGGCTGCTTTCACCCCCAATCAAATTACGTGTTCTCATAATACACTTAGTCAAGTGAAATGAAATGGAATTGGACAAATGTGAAAATGAGGAGAATGAGGCAGCAACCAGGGCAAGACATAAAGCCATTGTAAGCCACGAAATGGCCTTAAATGAGTTTGGGGAATAAAAGTTTACTGAAAACCACTGGAAAAGGCAAGACAAAGATTTAAGTATTGCTAGAGCCTCAGGTATTTGGACATTTTATTACAAATGTCATGAATGTAAAAGTAATTTCACTTAAATCCACAGGATTTCATAGTGACCGTGGTGTTCTCCTTCATGTGGCTGGTAGGATCATCCGCCTGGGCCAAAGCTCTGTCAGATGTGAAGGTGGCGACCGACCCTGGTGAAGTGCTTCTGCTCATGTCTGCGTGCAAAGTGCAGACCAACAAGTGCGGCTCGGTCTACGGGCCTGTCTGGTCCAGCCTCAACACCTCTGTGGTATCACTTTATTTCCGTTTGGATGGAAATCTGTCATATTGCAGTTTGTAGAGATGCAGTTCCTCTGTTCATGATAGAAATATACTATACATACAGTGCAGTCCAGAAGTCTGACAAGTGAAAATTCTGTTATTTTGCACTCTTTTCTAATGTAATACTGATGCATTTCTGAGATTCTTTTGTTGTTTTAAGTCACTCTTTTGATTTAATAAGGCCGCGAACGTGGCCGGAGATTGCGAGGATAAACCCGTTGATCCTAAAGATCAAATCATCCAAGTGTTTCAACAGAAGAAATTAGACACGATAAAGATCTGACCATTTTTACCAAAGCTGTTGTTATCACACATTTGCATAAATTTTAAATAGAAACCAGGAAATCATGCAGAATCTTAAACTGTTATTATTATTATTGTAAATATTTTAAAACTAAAAACATTACAATTTTGTATTTGCATTACAAAACTAGTATTGCATTTAAGTGTATAAAAAAGTGTAGAGGGATTCAAAGGCTCGTTCGAGAAGGAATGGAAGGCAGGCGACATGTTTCGAGCCAAAATTTGCTTTAACAGAGAGCATTTAGGAATGATACAGGAATGATCGATGGTGAAAAGCGTTCCTCTGCAAGCTCACACATGACACTTTTCACACGTTGGCTGAACTTAATAAACGGTCACATTTCTAATAGTGAATCATTGGTACACCGTCACACAAATTTCAGTTGCTTAATGAATCCGTGTGTCGTGTTTCATTTCATTTTATTTCATTTCTAGGTGTTCGGCTACCTGAACTTTATCCTCTGGGCCGGTAACATCTGGTTTGTGTTCAAAGAGACCGGCTGGCATAAAGGTGGAGCTGCACGTTACCCGACACCGGCTCCTGAGAAACACGCTGCCGCCTTTAACCAGCAACCCTACAACCAGCCAAACTACAACCAGTGCACATTCGGCCAAACAGGAGCAAGCTTCGGAGAGAACGGAGGATTTGGCCAATCAGATTACAGCCAGGTGGGGACTTACACCTTAAGTGGACCCACATCCTACTGACCACATGATATTTTAAACTTCAATCACAACATTTAATCACAGGGGCTGGAACCATTTTAAGACTAAAGGGTACTAAGGGTACTGTAAAGGTGGTACACGGAGATATATTTAGTCAATTTAAAAAAATCTTTACATAGAAGTTATGGGTTTTGTTTGTCTTTGACACAAAAATTTTGATTTAATCAATCTGAAGGTTTCATTTAATACTGAAGGACCCCAATTTGTGTAGAGGTGTTGACTTCTCTAAAATATATCCAAGTTTCACTTCTATAGTATTGTCCCTTGAGAAGATTCTAAAATGGTCCTGAAATGTGAAGGACGTACTCACTTTTGTGAGATACTGTACAGTTACAGTTACAAATCTTTCAATACTACTTCTGTTTTATTGGTCTTAAACTTTGAACATCATCACTGGGTTTGAGGGACATTTTATCAGCTGTAGCGATTGATATAAAGACATGAGATTGTATATAATTGCGTGGACGAACCCGTCTTAAACCGAAGTGCATGCAAACACGTTTCATCGAGTCTAGCGCCACTTATCCTGCTGTTGACCTCTATTTCCTGTTTCCTGATTTTTCTATATCACATGCACTGTTCTCTGTCCTGATTGCATATTGTTTATTAAAAGAATAATTTAAAAAAGTAAAAAAATAAATAAACTAGATTTCTGTGCCTGCTAACAAAATAATTAAAAAGCCTGGCAATTGTATATATAAAAAAAGAAGAAATATATTCACCAATACTGCTTGCTCTAATGTGGATTTTTTTTTTAAAGCTTTTTGCCTGTATTTTTTTTCTTTTCTTTTTTTTTTTGCTATTTTAATCCCACATTGTAAATGGTACTGCATGTGCATTTTGAGTAATGCTAATAAAGATGTGTACAAAGCCTGAGTCAGATAGTTTTCTTATACAGTAGAAACTTACTAGAAATATACACTTTTCATATAATAGAATATTTACATGTTTAACATTCAAAAGAGACAAGGAATGAAATCATAGTAATAACATACACTATGATGGGGGGAGGAGAATGTATTTTAATGATTGATTAAAATGATCCAATGTTTGTGGAAAATCTGTTTAAAAGAAACAAGGGAAGAAAAAAAATTACAAAAAATAATAATAATAATTGTCACTAATTGGCACCAAGAAACCCGCAAGAAGACTCCTCCATGTTGGAAAACCAACTTGTGACATTACTTTTGACACTGGAGACAAATACTCCAAAAAAAGACAAATAAAAAAAAAAACATATACAAAAATTCATATATAAAAAAATTCCCCATATTAATTATAAGATCAGAGCCCTGATGTAAGTTGTTACCATAGAAACGATGGTATGTAAAGCTAAAAGTCAACACCATCTCACCAATCAAATTCAAGAAAATGTTAAAAATAGAAATTCTGTGCTGTAGCATAACGTTAATAGAGTTCACTGGTAAAATCTCCACAACACTACTGTGTGTAAACCTGGTGCACGCTGTCCCTGACTTTTTAAACTTTAACCATACTTTTTGTTTAGTAGAGAATTTATTCTTTGTTCAGATTTCCACCTCCATATTGAAGGTCGGAGTTCAGCACCCTCGGCGGTTTATAGATTGTTGTGCCTCCGTAGCGTTTTCAGATTGTGTCCATGTTTCTTTTCTTGTTTGATTCCATAATCGAGCAGGAGAACACCTCCACGTTCTCTAACTCAGAAATAAAAGCAGTCAGATATCTGGCATCTTTCAGAACTCATGGCTGTTTGTAATAAATATATGAGGCTAAGTAGATATTTGACTAACTAGCAGGAATTGGTCGCTCAGTGGTTAAGGCTTCGAGTTACTGATCAAAAGATCTTATAGTGGAGGAATTACACCATTTGGGAAGTGGTAGCTCAGTGGAAAGACGATGGACATCCAATTGGAAGGTCATGAATCAAATCCCAGCACCACCATGCAGCAAATTGTGGGCCCTTGTGCAAGGTCTTTACTTTACTGCATAATTGTCTAAATAAGATAATTGTAAGTCACTCTGGATAAAGTGACATCCTCCAAATGCCTAGAATAATGTTACATAATGCTAGTTCTGCTAGTCTTGTTATGCTAGCAAGTTACATACATTCTAATACTAAAGTGGTTTCAGTTTGATTAAGGGATTTATTTTAAACAATAAGTCAATAAGTAATGAAACAAGGTCCAACCAGTAACTATTTTTATCCTCACACCAGGCTAATTTTTTTATATTAAACAGATCACCAGGTAGATTAGAATAACTAGCAATGAGTAGTTTGTTTAACAAAATTAAGAATAGTTAAATATCTTTAACAATATTTCAGCGAGAAAACTTTTGGTCGTTTTATATTGTGCTAAATCTTGTAAAACAGATCTCCACATCGGTGCTATTTATGCTAACATTTACTGTGTGTAGATATTAGTTGCGAAGAATAAAAATCCATCATAACAAAATCATACAGAAGTGAAAGTGTGAGAGAATTTGCTAGAATTTTAATCTAAAATCTAAAAGTCAGAAAAGCAATGGCCACTTGCTGGCTCCTGAAAACGTGTACTGCTAAATATTTGGATGCTAATCATGCTCTAAATCATTCTCAAAACTGAGAACAGAATCAGCTGGGGGTTTTTTTGTGTGTTTTGTGGAAATGATACCAAATTTGACATCACATACGATTTTATGAGCATGAGAATTTTCAACCATTTTGAGGAAAACAACTATTTGTTTTGTTTTTGCTGTGACATTCATGCGTTTCACCTTATAAAAATTAAAAACGCTAATTAATACATAAGCAGATCCTATAGAAGTGCTCTCTCTTTTTGAGGACACTTGTTAGCCAGCTGTTAATGCAAACCAAATGTGGGTCAGTGAACAGATATTTGATAAGTGCTCTTATTTAAGGACACTTGTTACCCAGCTGTCAAAGCAAATAGGCCAGGTGGAGTTGACGATCGGGACGTCGTGTCCTGACCGCACCGCACCGCGTGTCATGCTGGGGTCAAAAAAATCGACGAACTCGTATTGAAAGCAGCGTTCTCTCCTGACTCGTTTTCAATTGCACTGCGGTGCTGTTACCATAGCGACAGGGGAGTAGATGTGGCACTGCACGGCACGCCACCCGCCTGTTCTTTCTCGCTTGTAGTGTGGTGAACAGAGCATCTTGACTTTTTGTGCAGCGAGAGTGAAAAGAGCTGTCCGCTTTATTGTGCAAAAAAGAAAAAAACGTGGGAGATGTGAAGACACCGGGAAAGTGAAGACTTTATGAAAGAGACTTTAGTGCAAGACCAACCATAATCAGCTTTAACTTGGACGTGGATTTGAAGTCAAAGATTAAACAAATGGATATACTGCAAAACGTGTAATGTTTAAGGTTTAAGGGGCTTTTGGATGGTCCATCAACAAATCTGTTCAACAAAAAAAACTCAGCTATACAAGCTATACAAGCTATTTAAGACCTTTGAAGAATCTTTCTGGGCGAGATCTGAAGTCATAAAATTGGTTCTCGTCATTGTTTTCAGATTTTAGGTGCAACCTTCCCAAAGAGTTAAACTAGTGAATGCTTCAACTTGGTTTTCTGAAACCCTGAGCCATTTAAATACCCCCAAGGAACCCTTGGAAGAACCTATTTCTTGCTAAGAGTTTACATAAATACTAAAAAGTAAATAAAAAAAAAACGAACTACACCCTAAATTCATTTGGTTGGACTGCCTTTGATCAGCAATTTTAACTGCTGAAGCTTTTTTTTTTAGGAATGTCACAAGCAGAAAATAACACGCTGGACAAAACAATGCAGTACTTCAGTTTCCACACCTTGTGACATTCCAAGTCTATTGAGAAAGTTGCATTAGCTGCCTGTTTGGGACATTGTTTTTAGACAAAGTTTGAGACAAAGTTCTCAGTGTCTGTACATCTAGCCTGGTTCTGACTCAGCAGGTCATCATGTCTACGTCTCTGCATGACCCTAAGAATCACTTCTGTTTCCTGGTGGAATGAAGGGGAATTTGCTTTAAGACAGAGAACTAATTAGAAGCAGCATGGCCAACTGCTGGGTTTGTGTTTGATTATTCATGGGATATGGCTGAGTTGAGTGAAGTAGTTCATTGTGGGTTCTAATGTTCCTCACAGCGTTCAAGATATTTTGTCATTATAGCCTGGTATTATTGCTCTCAGAGATACTACATTTCAGAAGTACCAAATTTTACTTTTCCTTGTAGCTGGTATGGTACCACAAGGACATATATTTAGTACCTTTTGGTATATATAATACATAGTTTTGACAATAATGGCTGTATGTTGAGTTATTTTCTGAGGGCAGTAAATCTCTACAAGCTGCACATTGACTACTCTAAAAGAAATCCAAGTAAAATTTCTATAGTATTGTCCCTTGAGATGATTTACTAAAGTGGTTGCTGAAATGTGTGGCGTGTCCTCACTTTTGTAAAAAACTGTATACTTGAAAACATGAATAAAGTGTACATTGAAAAAAATTAAGGGGTACATCTTTGGACCACTGAAGTGAAAGACTGTCAGGGAGCCACCAGTCACGCCTCCCTCCAATGCTCACACTCTCACTCAACCTCTCCCTCCTACAAATCACCTACACCTGTCCTCCTCCTACAAATCACCTACACCTGTCCTCCATTTACTTGTCCCCTTTATAAGGTTAAGTTTACCATTTGCTACAGTCTTTTCTCAAGCTCTCGATGTGTTTGCATGTTTAGACCAAATAAACACAATCTATGTTACTCCCGGGTTCTGACGTCTGGTCTATCCCTGACAGTGACCCTGATTATGTCTTCATAATGACACCTGTTGATGGGTGGGATATATTAGGCAAGAAATAAACAACTTGTCCTCAAAGTTGACGTGTTAAAAGCAGGAAAAATGGGCAAGGGTAAGGATTTTAACGAGTTTGACAAATTGTGACGGCTAGACGACTGGGTCAGAGCATCTCCAAAACTGCAGCTCTTGCAGCTCTTTATATAATAATAAAAAGTAAATATGTGTCAAAAGGATAAATTGTCACTCAATTAGGTAACAATGGTAAGAGGTCAAGTAGGGGGTCCAAATACAGCCATAGTTTGTGGGTTTTTGTATAACAGAATACAATACGCTTTGTGGTGGTTTTACCCTTCTGGGGGGGGGTTCCGATTTCCGAGTCATTTGAAGTGAGCTAACATCACCCAGTATCCAAACTTTAGGACAAATTCAATATGGTTTTTTGATGTTTCAGAGATTATTACTATTACATTCTTCCAAAGCATGTGAAGTAGAGTCACAGGAGACATTTTTACATCTTTGACACATGGATGAGATCTCAATATTAAGTTCATGTTATCTATAGGGGGGGTATGTTACCTTTATTTCTGAAAGTGTTCTACCTGAGGACTAGGACTTTGTTTGATCTAGAACAAATCTGTCTCACCTGTCTCCAAATCTCTGTTAAAACCTTGAACTTTCCAAAAATGTTTTCAGACATAGTGTGACTCACTTTTAAGAAAACATCACTGGGTCTTTGAATGCGTTCTGATGATGTTAATAGACGGCCACGATGGAGACATTCACAGTTACAGCATGTGTTTTTATCCAAAGCGTTTTACAAGTGAGCACAATGTTAAGCACATTGGTGTTTCTGGTATTCAGAATTGTATCCTTCTGATCATTAGTCCAAATCCAAAGTGCAATTGACCCTAACAGCTTGATGAAGGCTTTAGGTTGGACCCTATTTTGGAGGCTAAAAACTATCCAAAGAACCCAAGAGGAACCTTTTTTGCCTATAGTACTGTACTAATATAAGTTTGGAAATCATTAAGCGCTGGAGTGATGGTCTGAATGTTTTGGTTGTTCAATTCAGGGCTTTGTGGTGAAAATGTGGACAAGCACAATGAGTAAAAATGTATATGTTTATGATCATTAGACACATTTTTCCTTTACATGTACTGTTTTGTGAAATTTAAAGAATTTGGGGGCAATTTTGCCGACTCCCTTAACATGTTTGGGCTCTTTGTTTTGTAGCTCCAAAAAATGCAAACATCAAGCATCTTGGCTTTTTGATGGTATTTGTGTTACAGTGGAAACTGAGTAAATTTTCCAGCTTTCCAGCTATTGTGTTTGAAACCAGGTGTGGCCTTGCCTGTCAGATTTGCTGAAGGTCCCCACCAAACGAATGGATGCAAACGTAACATGGTGTGACAGATGCAGTAATCAGTGTCACTTGGTGGTATGCAGGTGAAATGACATCAGGAACCTGCAGTGAAATTCCTGCTTCTTGGAGAATGTGACAAGCCGCACGTTTGACTCCTACTTGACGGGGGGTGGGAGTGGGTGAGATGTATAGGCTTAAATAGACTCAGAGCATGGTTGTTTTCAAGTCCATCGATGGGAAAGGTCTTAACTCCCACACTGCATGTCTGTGGATTGATTGCTTTAGACTAAACAAACCTGCAACTTGAACAAAGAAATCTTGAAAAGGTATAGAAAGCATTGTTTAGTGACCTGCTTTTGTTTTAAATCTCACCTCTGGAATGCTGCAGGAAGCCAAGCCGTATCTCAGAAATGCATTTATGTACTTACCAAAACCTATAAACAAGATATTTTGATAACGTTGCTATTTGATTAAAAAGGCCAGTGCTTGGACCCCTAAATCACCATATATGGCTAGATTAATTAATATAATTAACATTTAAATCATTAAACAGTGATATTAGAGACGTATAATTGGAAAAGACAGCTTTTCTCATTGTTATTCTGTCATGACGACGATGAATGATCGGTTATTTCCAAGACAGTTTTCTGCATAGAATTTTTTTATAACCTACAGTACAGGTCTAACAGAGGTTCTGTGCCTTCGTCCTGAGGAAATTGTCTTTCACTGTGTCACAGCAGCACCATCTCCTGGGTTTGAGCATCAATACACACTAGGGGTGTGACGGTACACAAGATTCAGGATTGGATTCGTATCTCGGGTTTTAAGTCTCGGTTTGGTTTAATTTCAGTACGTTAGGGGGAAAGAAATGCAAAACATAAAACTGCTTGTCATTTTTTATTAACACAGTTTATTATTATAGGCATTTGTGGTTGATGTTTGTGTACATTTTTTAAAACTATTTTAAATAAAATGCATGCTTGGTTCTATAATATAATATAAAATCAAATTGTTTATTTTATAAATAATTTAAAAGAATAAATCCAATTAATTTTATTCCCTTTTGTATTATATTAATTTTAATAAATTAAATTAAATAATTGATAAATTAAAGCAATTGGCACAAATAAAATTGATTTAATAAAAAGTGTGTCTGTTACATTTATTTCATTTTCTAAAGATATGATCTACTTAACTGTTCTAATTAATTCAGCATATTTTCTCAAATGTCTTCATTCCTTCCCTCCTTTATTAATTCACTCACTCGATATGTGGAACTGCCAGGATTTTCTCTAGCTTTAGCTAGCGTTAGCCGCTGCAGTTTCATGCATGTTCAAAACAAATCGTATTTCTGGTACAGAGTGAGTCGCCACAGCGACACTGCGCTAACTCTAGTTTCGTTTTTATTCCCTGGGATTGTGTATGTTTTCAGGGTTAATAATAATAACAATAATAAATGCTCAAAGTGCGAGGCGAAGACCAAACAAACTTTCGGTCCGCCACTTAATACGTTCCTGAGGGAACTCGGTATTTTAACTATGTTCCGCACGCAAAAAGGATTGCATTCGATATACCGAACGAATACATGTACCGTTACAATACACTCTGCTAATTCATGGTAAGTGTTCATCATTTCATCGGTCATCATTTAGCACATGCATACAGCAGTCACGCATAAAAAAAAGAATTGTGAAAACATCACTTTAATTACAATTGTATTCAAAGATACTAATGTGAAATGGGGGATAGAAGACAATATTTAGGGAAAATAAAAATTCCAGGACAAAACTAATCTTCATTTTCCATGGGGCTTTCTTGGGACGTTTCGTCATTCTCCATCTTTTCGTCATCTGCCAAAAAAACAAACAAAACGATTTAGCTGAAAAGCAGGAAGTAGGAAATGATAACACACCTGACAGAAATCTTAAAAAGTATTGTACTGCCATTTAAAGGAAGAAAAATGTTACGTATATAATTGTTTGTGTCAGCAAAAAAAGTGCTTAGGTTCAGTCCTTGCATCGCGCACGTGCGTTATTCGAACCTGGCTAGCGTGTGTTTCATCCTGGTATGTTTAACTGCATTGCTTGCAGTAAGATATTACACTGATTTCACATACATTATGCGCAAAGGTTTGTGGACACCTGAATATAAGATTTGGACGTGCTTTCTGAACGTGCTTTTTAAACACTGTCAACATTTTGAACATATCTTTTCTGGGAAGATGTTCCAGATGTTGATTTTGGACTGTTGGGTAGTGATGTAGGTGAGGTGAGGAGGTCTGGGATGCAGTCAGTAATAAAAAGAAATAAAAGAGCCTTTCACTGCCCGGTTGTGTGCGCGTGTGTGCGCGTGTGTGTGCACGTGTGTGTGCACGTGTGTGATGAATAAAATTAGAATTTGATAAATATTTTCTGCTCTCTGCATTTCAGCGTCTGATCCTGCTGTTTTCATGAGCAGTGAACTCCTGACTCACTCTCTAGCGTCTGCTGAAGCTCCTGGATGGTGCTGAGAAGAACATGGAACTGTTTCTTGCGCAGCTCCAACTGATGGAGAGGGGAAAGGAAGAAGGTGAAAGAAAAATCAGTGCTCGTGTGTAAAACAGAGGGATGAATAAAACGATTTAAAATAAAAAGGAGATAAAGACGTACCTTATCTTCTACGTTCTCCTTGATTCGTGAGAGCTGTTGAAGTTCTTTGTCGAGCGCTTTCAGCTGCCTGTGTGGAGAAAGGATCTCGGCGTTACATCGGACACCAACAAAATCTGACGAGATTATTAACATATCTTTTATATCTCCATGTACAAAAGATTGCGGACATCTGACCATAAAATTGGTGCTATTTGAACATCACATTCTATTGGCTCCACTCTTCTGGGAAGACGTTCCACTAGATTGTGGAGTGAGGAAATTTGTGGAGATTCATTCAGACACACATGTGTATTAGTAAAGTCAGGTTGTAGGTGATGTGAAGTGGCCTGGGAATGTATTTATCTCAAAGGTGTTGAGATCAGAGCACTATAGCAGGAGATCTTCCACACAACCCATGCAAAGCATATCTTCATGGAGCTGCCTTTGGGTCTCCATGATCAAGTACAAGACGTCCTATACGATTGCCTGTCTCTGATTTTGTGGTAACAGTTGGGGAAGAACCAGATATGGCTGGAAAAAGTCAGGTGTCACAATAGATTTTGTTCATAGTGTATAAACACATTTAATAAAAATCATTTCACTTACTCCATCGTTTTGTGTCTGTCTGGATGCTGTTGGATGACTTTTGCCAAAGCGTCATACTCTAAAATACAAAAGAAAAAAAAAGACTCTTATGTACAATGTATGTATTATTATGTATGTATTATGTATGCATTACCATAACTATAATTATGATTCATTTTTAGCACTTCTGCACGTAGTGGAATGTTCTAATCGCACCTTGGCGGTTCTTTCGTATCCTCTTTGCTCGCTGGATCTCTTTTTTGCACTCGCTGATTTTCTCATGTGCGGCTGATATGCTTCGCTCTGTTCCGAGGAGAAAAAACAAATCAGAAAATTAGGACAATTCGACCGATTCTGTTTTTTTGTATTGTGTACTGTTAAAAAAAATTTACATTTAATTTTTTCTCTCTTCATTCATTCATTCTTTTTTCTCATTTTTGTGTTGTATCTCATTTCCCTAGAACTGAAATCCCTTACACTTCTAAACTCATCACAACAAAGAGATGCATTTCAAGGTCCACCATCACCCCCCCGAACTCTGAAAGCGCTCTTACCGATGTCTGCGTAGATCTCTTCGTAGTTCTCCATCTCCTTCAGGTTCATGTCGTACACCAGAAGCGTCTTTCCCATCGAGAACTCACACTGGGACAAGCTTCCCAGCATCCTCTGGTACTGAGCAAACCTGCAGGAAAGAACTGAATGTTAACGTCTGACCCCAGGCTGATAAAAGCTTCGAGCTGAGGTCATGAAATCACCCTTCTTCTGGCGTCACGTTGGTGTGGCACCATTTGGTGAAGCTTTTCAGGAGGACGTTGATGCGGCGGTCATCTCCGGCCCCGTCGCCGTCGATCAGCAGCCGCTTGCGAATCACCTCGTCTGCGATAAACAGTCACAGGAGAGTACACAAGCTGAAATAAGGGTTATACACAAATGTTTGTACATCCCCTTAGGACAAAACGATGATTGGTTTTATAGAGGTTCATTCATTCAAGACTTTTTCCCTATTCCCATCTGGAATCTATAAGGGGGGGGGGGGGGGGGTACAAACTTTTAAACTGCAAGCAACTTTAAATGAAGTTTTTATTATTGTATAATTCGAATTTCTCTGTCTTCAGCTAATACTATAACATGGGCTGAATCCCAAATGAGTCCTCCTGATATAAAGAGTGCACTATAAACTTTCTATAACGCTGTAATGTCTCCTGCTCTGTAGTGACCCTATGAAGGAAATACTTAGTGATTTGTAATTCAGCCTGGAAAAAACACTTCCAGGCTGCTTCTTATTGCTTACTGGATCTACTACTTCCTCACAGAAGATAAATTAACTTAAACACTTTATGATCATCCCCAGACCCTTAAAAAGGTCATTTTATACGTATATTATTGTTTCCTTGGTGATAAACGAGCCCTAAAAGTGTAGCTACATCAGCTCGGCTAATCTGTTAGCTTCACAGCTACTACAGCGTTTTACAGCTCGTTTATAGAAACCGGATTAAATTCACTCTGTGTTTTTACTCATTGACAATAAACAGCAATGTAATAACTTTAGCTATAACACATGACCCGGATCTTACCGTCTGTTATGGAGCCCATTTGTTCCGCAGTATGCAGTGAGAATGTTTGATAAAACTTTATTGCCACTTCCGGTAAAGAACAAAATAAGACGCAGTGAATGAAACAGTGCCTCTTGTGGACATTTTCTTTATTTCACTTACCACCAATAGAAGTAAAGCTACTGTAAATTCCCATCCTTTTCTTTCTTTCTTTCTTTCTTTCTTTCTTTCTTTCTTTCTTTCTTTCTTTCTTTCTTTCTTTCTTTCTTTCTTTCTTTTCACCCATCCATTCATAACACCTTTCTTACTAGGTTGCACACGATGCACATCCACACGTTAATGTGGCTAGGACAACCTACTTTAGTCCTTTATGTTCTGCTCTGTTCTGTAGCTCTATGTTGTGTGATGTAGCTCTATGTTCTATGTAGCTCTATGTTTTGTGATGTAGCTCTATATTGTGTGATGTAGCTCTATGTTTTGTGATGTCGCTCTATGTTCTGTTATCTAGCTCTATATTGTGTGATGTAGCTCTATGTTAGGTGTGATGTAGCTCTATGTTAGGTGTGATGTAGCTCTATGTTAGGTGTGATGTAGCTCTATGTTAGGTGTGATGTAGCTCTATGTTAGGTGTGATGTAGCTCTGTGTTGTTTTATGTAGCATCAGGGTTCTGGAGAAAGGTTGTCTCACTTCACTGTGTACTACATCAGCTATATATGATTAAATTGACAATAAACGCTTCTTTCTTTCTTTCTTTCTTTCTTTCTTTCTTTCTTTCTTTCTTTCTTTCTTTCTTTGTTTCTCTTCAGGCATAAGATTCTACATTTAAGGGCATTTGTACACTGCTAATTATCAACTAATAATCCCTCAGGTGCATAAATATATGTATTTGTTGTTATGTATAATAATTAGTCTGCTGTCCTTGTTGATTTAGTCATTTTTTCTACATTTAAATGCCCAGGTTTGTATTTATTAATTTACTTACTTATTTGTGTAGTTAGTTGTTGTATTACGGTGTCACAGTGATGATTACAGTATAATAAACTAACATTAATAAAGCTGTTGAACTCCTGCCTCGGTCCCAGAATGTGTATTATTTTAGTTCCAAATCTAAACTCTGTGAGATGGAAACTACAATCGAACTGCAATTTTAATGAAAAAAAAAATTGATTAATAATTGTTCTGATTCTGTCCAAATTGTCAAATTTGTGTATCACTGATTTTACAAAACAAATCACTGTTTAGTGTGTACATAAAGGGGAGCTTAATTTGGTGCTCTAGTTACATACAGATTTTATACAATATTTTTTATTATATATTATGCTTTATGTTTATTTTTTATTTATACATTAATGCTACAGTCTCCTGTAGGGGTGGAGTCTATTGAGTATGTGTCTAATAACTAATATATTCATTAGTTATTCGTTTGTAATTTATTAATTGATCTTTTTTTATACTTTCTCTTATTGTAGTGATTAGTTCACCACTATTTGTTATTTTCACTCTATGTATTTATTTGTTTGTTTGTTTTTTCTTTGCCTCCTTTTCTGGCTCCTGGCTCGTGATTGGTCAGTTGATGGGCGAATCAGTTTTGCTACTTGACAGTTCGAACTGCTGACCAATCAGAGCACAGCATCAGCCTTCGGTCGGAATACGGGTGCGGGATGTGAAGACGCCTGTTTCCGGTTGACAGGCGGACCGCGGTGTGGTGCGCATGCGCGCCGACTCGGTGACGCGCTCAGTCCCAGAATGCTGCCTGGTAAACAGACATGGAAGCACCTGGTGAAGACCTCCACAGTCCCTGAGTTCCTGCAGCGCCGCTCCGCCTTCCTTACCCAGCCGCGTTCCGCAGCTCCTTTCTACCGCCTCGCGCGTCTGCTCGCTCACGGAGACGCCCGCGGGTCTCTGGGCTCCGGGCCTCAGGTAAGCGAACAAAGCTGTCAGCCCGCGCTAGCTGCCTAACGGCGGGGACGCGGCTTTCGGTAGACTAAGCGAGGAGAGTGCTAACGCTGCTGCGAGCTACAGCGGGCTAGCGCGGAAGAGCCTGACCGCGCGCGCAAACACACACACTTTCTCTCTCTCTCTCTCTCTCTCTCACACACACACACACACACACACACACACACACACACACACCGAGATCGAGACTGGGGTTTGATGCTAACATGCTAAAGCTACCGTTAGCAGAGAAGCTAACACCCCCCCCCTCCTCCTCCTCAAATGGCAGCAACATTTCATTTTGGTGACGTCATTTCTTTCTCAAAATCTAACTTTATATTTTATTATAAATTTCTTTCCACGTTGTTTTTTTTTTTCTTACGACATTTGGTGAGTTTCAGTTTGACAGTTTCCTGGTTTGCTTTCGGTTTCGCCATATTTATTTTTATTTTTGCTTTCACTCTGAAGTGCACTTGTTCTACTGTTTAGAGCTTCAGGCCTCGGGATGAATGGAGCAGTGACAGCACACACACACACACACACACACACACACACAAACCAAACTTCATTACACACATTTATAACTCAAATAAATACACAATAAGTAAAACCTGACAAAACTACCTGTCACATACCAGGATCCTTTCTTTCTGTATTAAATAAAATCCTGTTTTTTTTTTTTTGGTTTTTTTTTTCACTTTCAAGCAAAATATAAATACATTTGAATAGTTTATAATTATATCATAATTACACTATAATCAGTCATTGTTCTTCTTGGCCTCATGTCTCAGTTTGAAACACGAAATCTTATTCTTGAACCCTTTTATTAAGGCTGTATACCAATTTTCCATCATTCACCCTGCACATGTCCCCTATATACAATAAAAATGAATGGTTAGTACACTAGATTAAGTGCACTACTGTAAAAAATAGGGATAGATTTGGGATTATGCCCCATTATATGTGAAAATATGATTTTATTACAAGAAGGTGTGATTAGTTACTAGTTTATAACTGATTGTCCCCCATGTTTATGACTTCATATTGTATGCGTTTTCTGATCCAGGATGCTCTACGTAGATCTGACAAATCAATTTTGATTCGGTATTCGTCACTACGTTGAGATGATCCCATCCGTTAATGAGGAAATCGTTTGGGATCGCTGATCCAAGGCGTGGGTTGGGTTATGCGTTATGTCTCTTAAGGTTGCCTGTAAGACAGAAAGAAAGCTTCCTAACCTCGTCTTCGGCAGGATTCAGATTTTTCTTACTGGTTACAGAGACAGCAGTCTCGTGGTTACTTCATGACCATTTGCATAAATGCTATTTCCACTGCATTATGCGATAATGTCGGCGTCTTTCCATTTCACAGGAGTGACATTTATGCACGTTCTTTCTTCTACACACACACACACACACACACACACACAGCCTGTCAATAAAATATCGCAGGCGTTGTCAGGGTGGACTTCACCTGCGTTATCACGTAAACGTGCTGTAAAGCTAAGTAGAGTTTTCAAAGCTGGTTTTTTTTTTCCGTCTGAAAAAGGGATTAACGGGATGCCAACTGCAGAGCTCTCAGGTGGTTAACCAGGGATAGTGCTTATTGGATCGGATTACTCCGTAGCAGCGGGTCGCTCCATAAGTAGCTCATGTACCAGAAAGCCACAACCAGATTCACTTGGCCTTCGGCCGAGCCGTATCTCCTGTTGGCAGACACGCGGCCGTCTCTCTAAATGGCGATTATTGTGCGCAGACGATGAAAACAATATGATCAGCTTTCCCTCTCTGCCCGTGTGCCTGCAGGTCCTGTGTTCAGCGCGCCTGGCCCGAGCAGGATCACCGAAGCCGATGAGGATCTGCTGATCCGGAGTTGCGGAGTTCTGCTTTTCACTTTTTAATAGGTACGAGAACGTTCTGTGCACGAGATGCACTTTTTTATACGTGACACTGAAGCGTGACATGAAGCCAAATGAAATTTCACGTCCCGAAGTGAACGTTTGACTACAAATACATTGTCATTTATTAATGTGCAATGTCGACTTTGTTTCTTCCATTTACGGGTACAGTCGGTGCTGTGGAACATTCACATACACTCTCCCTGTTTTCTTGGTGTCAATTTAGAGGGGAAAAGTAGCTTGTGTTAGAAAGAACCCACAAATCAAATGACTTTCCATTGATCCGAAATGTCGATCGTTAAAAACCGAAGATTCCACATAATAATAAATACACACCTCCTTACAGAACGATACTCCATGTCAATAGCTATAGACTTTCTCTAATGAGCTGTTATAACTCTTTATTATAGAGACAAACCCGAAGCATACCTGTGATGTAACTATTTTTATAGACGCTTTTATCCAGAGCGACTTACATTCATCTCATTCATGCAACTGAACAGCTGTGGGGTCAGGGGCCATGCTCAGGGGCCCTGGAGTGGCTGGGATTTAAACTCGTGACCTACAGATCCAAATTCCAATACCTTAACCATGAAGCTCCCACCTCCATATAGAAAACGTTTCATCAAGACCTTCTGACCAATCAGATTCAAGACGCTGCAGTATAAGGAGACTTGATATCTGATACACTGTACTGTCTAATTACACACACGTTTGTGTGATCTGAGTATAAATATCACTTTTGCCTTCCTTGTTTATGGAACAAATCCCATCTCTGTGGTTTCGGACCAATTGAAAAAAACCTCCATCAGACGGATTCCTGTTCGCCCGGTGAACACGCGTTTTACCGCGCAGCCGTGGAGCGGTCACTTTCTCGATTCGCCACGTGCCGTGTTTACGTGGCCGAGGGTTTTTCAATCCGGATGTAAAAACCGTCCCGATAGTTTTGAAAAGAGATTTCACTTCATTTGTTAGAAAAGTAAGGAAATGATTAAAGACGGCTGCATTATTTCCACCTGGATGATTTGAGTCACGTGATATCGGCCGGAGGGTCTGGAATCGGGTCACAACAGATCACGTGGACGAACACACACAATGGGATCAGTTAACCTCTATTACAGTGTATATATTTAACATAAGGCTCTTTTATATCTGCAGTCTGTCTGCGTGGATCCCTGGCAGTGTACTTTATGCTGCTGATCCGTGAGAGTCTAAACGAGGTTTGCTTTCCAGAGAACCTGAGAGAACCTGCGCTGAGAGAGATTTGACTTAGAGTCGAGTCAGTGGATGTAAGCTCCTGAAACAGGGACAATGTGTTCGAGATGCAGAAATGCCATTTGTTTTACAAAAAGAAAAAGCTCGATTTTAAGTGTGTAACGGTACACAATTTATATAATTTTTTATTAACGCAGTTTATAATTAATATAAAAATTTACATTTCCTAATATGAAAAAAATATTAATAAGATGCCTGCTTGGTTAAATAATATTCAAAATATCTTTTTAATATTTTGTGAAAATTTCATATATAAAAACAAAATGGAAAAAAATCTAATTTAATGAATTGATCAAATTAAATCGATTAAATAAACTTGTTAAATCGTTTACATTTGTTAGACCACTCTTTTAATATTTTTTTTTACTTAATACAGACGTGTACGTAAACGCGTGTTTTCTACATTTTGTTTTCCAAAGATATGTTCTGTTTAACTGTTCTACTTATTTCAGCAAATTTTATTTCAGCATACTTCCGTCCCTCATTCGTTCGTGCCCTCGATATGCGGAACTGTCAGGGTTTTCCTTTTAGGAGAATTTCTTGAAGCTGGACATCAAACGCTAAAGAATCCAGAGCGCCAGTCTGTCGTAAAAAACGCCGGCGAGGTCCAGAAGTGATGACGATTTGGTGCATTTTCGTGCAAAACTAAAATCTGAGTTTCACAACGCACTACAAATCGTATTTCTGGTGACAGTGACACTGCGTTAATTCTACTTAATATTTTCGTGAGGGAACTCAATTTCATTACACATGTGCAACGAACTGAAGACCCTGTAATAAAACGGTTCGGTACGAATATGTGACCGCGAGTTATTTATTGTTTTCCACCCGTGTTTAATTTCTCTCGTACTTGCTGAAGGTTTGCTCACAATTCTGACCGAATTATTTCCAACTCCGCATACACTTTTGGTTTGTTCCAGTATGTTCACTGTATACTCGCTGTGACACGAAACCAAATAGCAAAAGAACCGTTTCGGGAATCGAGTTTGACACGTCAGAACGAATCCATAGGCGTGAAATCGTCCTGAAGACGACAAGTTGACTGTCGGACGCTGTCATAATCGTGCACCTGCGGGTGACTGTTCGCTGTAGTTTCATGCGCCGTTCCACACAGAGTTAAAAACAAAACTCGCTCACTTCCAGTATATTATATTTCACGAACGTGATTTTGATTTGTATAAACGGATATAAAAAAACGCCGTGAGGAAGCTGTTGTCCATCTCTGTCTTTTCTACCAATGCAAATGAAATGAAATCTCGTGTGGAGGCGAGGCTGGCGTGTAGGTTGGAACGCACACCGAGGCTACAGATTTATTCAGGGGCAGATCAGTAACCTGCATCGAATAAATCCTTTTTTTTTTGTACCGGATTCATCCAGGCGTACGTGTTATGTAAGCGTGTCGGCAGCGCACGTTCGGAGTCGCGTTTGACCTTTTTCACGAGGTAAAAACTCAGACCGCTCCATTTACAAGAAAGTACTTCTTTATTCATCTAGGATTAAACACTATCACTTTCAAAACAGCCACAGCAATACAGCGCTCCTGCCACTACTGGATGTGTCTTCTTTCCCAAGCGTGTCAAGAACCTTCTGCTATACGCGTCAAAAAGGGTGCGCACGTGGTCAGAATAGCAGACGTGGTCAGAATAGCACTATTTCACAGCCCCTGATGTACACAGGACGATGTCTTTTAGTTTTTTTGTTTTTGCACACCAACTTCTGAAGGTCGGTGCTTCCTGTGACTGCGCGTGCAGCCTCGTGATACCATCTGTTAGCGTGTTACAAAACGAGTCCCAAAAATGTTATACCACCTCGAATGTGCGTTGAGTTTTTTAGGTTGTATCACAGGTGGATTGTAAAATGAATGAAGATCTATTCAATTTGAAGAAATGAAAATTCTCCAGATTGTATCCCATCGTGAGTTTCCTGCCCTTTTGGAACTGAAGTGCTGAAAGTGAACCTGGAGATTGTAATCATGATGAAATCAGATTGTAATATTAATCCCCCCCACACACACACTTGATATGGCCAAAATTTTTGTGCACACCTGAGCATCATACCCACTAGAAGTTCTATGTATGTACTAAGAGTCCCAGTGTGAAGGTGCTCCTGTACACAAAGAGAACCCCTGGTGTGTTTGGAAGATCTCAGAGACCCTTGGAGATGTGTTTTGTTGCGCGTCTCGTTCACACTTCCTTCTTGTATGGTTTCCTTTATTATATAAACATGTTGTTTCAGGGTGAAGGTGCATGCAGTGTCGGACTTGTTTCACTTGTGAACAGTAAAAAAGATCTTTACTGAAGCTTGAATGGGATTTTCCACAGCAGCTCTGTTTTGTAGTGAACAAAGACAGACACGAAAACTAATCTTTCGTCCTGTGTGTGTGTGTGTGTGTGTGTGTGTGTGTGTTGTCGATTCACGTGATCCGGAGCGAAGTTTGAATCCCTGTATAAGCCCGATTCCGTATTAAACGTGTGATTGATCTGATCATATCCGCCGCGGTACGACCTCACACCGGGGAGGGGGATCAGCGCGGAGTCGTGCCTCGGTGTGTTCAACCGGATCGCTGACTGGACCCTCTCTCTCCCCCTCTCTCTCTCTCTCTCTCTCTCTCTCTCTCTCTCTCTCTCTCTCTCTCTCCCTGTTTGCTCGCGCTCCGTTCTAGCGGTGAAGCATGTCGGAGAGGGCCGAGGAGGGCGAGCCGCGGGCGGAGCAGCGCGCCAGAGCGCCGCCCAGACACCAGCAGCTGCGGACTGAAGGCGCGTCAGCAATGGCGGCCATCGGCGAGCGCGCGGCGTCTCTCCCGAGTCCGGAAGTCATGCTGGGCCAGGCGTGGAACTGCTGGGCGGACGCCGTGAAGCTGCACGCGACCGACGGTGAGTGCTCGAGCCGTATCCCATAGCAACGAGTTCTAAAAAAGAAGAGCGAGAAAAGCGAAAGAGAGAAAAGAAAAAGCAGCCGGTAAAGCAAGTGTTACCTGATTATATCACCTAATATCCAGTCACTTATAAAGTCACTTTACCCCCTTTATTACCCCCCCCCCCCGTACCCTTCAGTTTACCCCCTTTATTCCCCCCCCCCGTGCCCTTCAGTTTACCCCCTTTATTACCCCCCCCCCGTACCCTTCAGTTTACCCCCTTTATTCCCCCCCCCGTGCCCTTCAGTTTACCCCCTTTATTACCCCCCCCCCCGTACCCTTCAGTTTACCCCCTTTATTCCCCCCCCCATGCCCTTCAGTTTACCCCCTTTATTACCCCCCCCCCGTGCCCTTCAGTTTACCCCCTTTATTACCCCCCCCGTACCCTTCAGTTTACCCCCTTTATTCCCCCCCCGTACCCTTCAGTTTACCCCCTTTATTCCCCCCCCCCGTGCCCTTCAGTTTACCCCCTTTATTACCCCCCCCCGTGCCCTTCAGTTTACCCCCTTTATTCCCCCCCCCCCGTGCCCTTCAGTTTACCCCCTTTATTACCCCCCCCTGTACCCTTCACTTTACCCCCTTTATTATCCCCCTCGTACCCTTCAGTTTACCCCCTTTATTACACCCCCCCCCCCGTACCCTTCAGTTTACCCCCTTTATTACACCCCTCCCCTGTACCCCTCAGTTTACCTGTTTATACCCCAGTTTATCTGTTTATCCAACCCCCCCCCCCCCCCACCACCCCTTGGTTTACCTGTTTATACCCCAGTTTATCTGTTTATACCCCCCCTACCCCTCAGTTCACCTGTTTATACCCCAGTTTACCTGTTTATAACCCCCGTACCCCTCAGTTTACCTGTTTATACCCCCCCTACCCTTCAGTTTACCTGTTTATACCCCCCCTACCCTTCAGTTTACCTGTTTATACCCCAGTTTACCTGTTTACCCCGCCCCCACCCTTCAGTTTACCTGTTTATACCCCCCCGTACCCTTCAGTTTACCTGTTTACACCCCCCCCCCCCCCGTACCCTTCAATTTACCTGTTTATACCCCAGTTTACCTGTTCATACCTCAGTTTAATGGTTTATACCCCTCAGTTTCTGTTTATACCCCAGTTTAATGGTTTATACTCCTCTGTTTACCTGTTTATATGCCACAGGTTACTATCTTATTTCCCACTGTTTATATTCTGCAGTTTATCTATATATACAGGTATCT
>NC_139601.1:3144889-3261799 GCF_946808225.1 Silurus aristotelis | reverse complement strand
TAAAAACCCCGGTAATTTCTCATGTTCAGGTGACCTTATATTTTTGGGCACTTGGCATTGTTGAATCCTGACCTGACCAACTAAAACAACCCCAGATCATAACACTGCCCCCACAGGCTTGGGCTCTTCCCATCCTGATTTGTTTCGCTTAGCCTTAATGATAAATGGTTTTATTAAATACTACACAGGTATTTAGTCCTAATTTTGAATAATTTTTGCATTAGATGTACTGAAATGCTCTTATTTTGACTATTAAACATGGCCGTGAGTTCTAATGATTGACACACAGTGTATATATACACCTTAAAGAGCCTTTGTATGAGTTTTGATCAATTGCCACGGCCGTTGATTTCAGTGAAGCACAGATTCTCGGAAAAGCAGCTTCTAAAGAGTCGAAAACCCCCTACATAAGGTGTAACGTCTTTTCCAAATCGCCGACGCGGCATTCTTCTCAGCAGCTCCGTGCTGATACGAGATCAACAAATCTTTGTTTTGCACGTATTAACGATGAGTCATGGTCATATTCCTGTCTCGTCGTCATCCGCCAGCTTTTCACCTTTTCCTTAGAACGAGCGATTGTTAAATAACGAAATCGCTTTACGCTTCATTAGGCCTGTCTGAAGCACAGCATCGAGATCAGGTGTATTTTACAGTCGACTTCCTGAGCTAGAGGACGTCCAGAAGGACCAAAGTAAATGGAAGTAAGATGGAGAAAGAGAGAAAGCGTAAGAGAGACAGTGGCTTCCAACAGTGGCTTGTCTACATCCCCATGTCTACGCCCCCATGTCCACCCAGGGAACTTTTTAATATCTGGGGTTATATGTCTTAATTGTGTTCGGGAGCAAATACACGCCATCAGAATTGACATATTTGAGAGATTTCCTGACTTTTCGAACCTCTGCTACTTCTTACCCAAGCTTTATTTTCTGTAGAATGACAATTTCACGTGATGTGGTATATGACCAAATAAGAGCAAAAATAATTGTATTACAGCTCGGGCTTGAAAAATTTCCGGTAATTTTTTGTTTAGGTAGAATTTCAACTGCATGAATCTGGAAGTTTTAACCAAAAATATCCTTCAAGATTTTTTCCCCCCAACTACAAATAAGTTCCCTGTTATAGGGTAACCAGCACTTTTATATATTCCCACTTTATTCCTATTAATTCCTTTTTGGCCCATAAAAATTCCCGTTAATTCCCACAGAATGTTTCCGGGTTCATAGACTACAAAATCATGGATTACACACACACACACACACACACACACACACCACAAGATCAGTCTAAGGTGTCTTTCTGGCCCGTGTTTCACATGTTGCTTCATTGTGTCATTTGCACGTTTATCAAATGTTCCACTCGCCGCTGACATTCTGGCTTCCTGTCATGCCCATAAATAGAACAATAATAAAAGAGTGAATGTTGATCACGTACGGTTCAAATACCCAAATAACCCAAGGCCAGATTCAAAACCGACAGTGAATTTAGACAAAAAAATATCCGGATTTGGTTGTTTGAAATTGCTAGAGACGCATCTGAGAGATCTTACATCTGAAACTCTTTTACAAAATCTTTACAAAATATGGGGGAGGTCAAGAGGGGGTAAATACTTTTGCTACCTCTCATTGAGTATTCCAAGGAGCCCCCATTTATCCCCCCCCCCCCACTCTATCAGACCGTCTCTTTCTTTGTGCCTGGAGTGGTTACACGCTGTACTTGCGAGAAGCGTTGATATAACATAGCATTTGCACCGAGACACAACGGAGCCAGTGTGCAGCGATCCATGGAAACATTTCACGGTTTACAATCCGACTGACGAGAACTTGCAGAACGGGAACGTGTCGGTTTTTCAGCTCGTACTTGACCAGAGAGGAAACGAACGGCTTCAGCCTGGTATCGATTCGGAACGGATTTACGTCGGCTGCAGTTTCGAATCAGAACCAAACGTCGCCTTTCATACCGCCGATTTGGAGTTACGAGTGTTACAGGTCACGTTGTGTTTTCATTTCAGTTTCACTTTCATTTTAACGTCTACTCACTCGGATCTGCCCAAACACGCTGCGAGGATTGTTGAAATGATTTCATTACTCCATACCTTAAGGAAATATGAAAGAGGGAAATACTGACAGATCGGCTTTTATTTCAAGAGTTTTATCTTTTTAGAGGCTCCAGCTCTTTTCTCTCACCAGCTTTTCTCTCTCACCAGATCTTCTCTTTCACCAGCTCTTCTCTCTTAACAAGCTCTTCTCCTCCACAAGCGCTTCTCCTCCACAATCTTTTCTCTTCCTCAAGCTCTTTCTTCTGCCAGCTCTTATCTTCTGCCAGCTCTTTTCTACCAGCTTTTCTCTTCTCTCTCACCAGCTCTTTTCTCTCACCATCACTGTACAAGTTTCCTCTCAGCAGGAAATGTCTTCCATTTGTCAATGCATTAAAGTACGTAATTTGTTTATTAGACTCTGTGTGAATTTGGGATTTAGACTGGTGGCAGGTGCTTTTAATAGTAATTGTTATAAAAGTATTTTTAGAAAAGTCGAGTGTCCCAATACTTTTAACCGTATATTGTATATGAGGATACCTGACACATGGATACTGAGTCGTGCTGTGAAACATAATTTTAAGCACAGATGCACAACTGTACAGTCAACGCCGGAGCGTGACTAAAGGCTGGGCCACATGGTGAGGTGCACACACACACACACACACACAGCAGACTTGCTCTCAATGTGTTGACAAGCTTTGCACACAGGGACTCTCAAGACTGTTTTTGTGGCGCACTTATCACTCGTGCTGAAAAGACTGGTGAACGTTCAGCTCTCTCTCGCTTCTATCTCTCCCTGTAAACTCTCTTGTTTTTTCGATTTGCGTTCTTGCCCCCGTCCAGTCTGCTGATCAGGTTTCTAAATCAATGTCCAGCGGATTTGCGGCGTCTCTTAATTTAATTTTTTATTAAGAGCCATCTGGTCCTTCTCAGCGTGAAGGCGTGCCGTCTCGCTCAAACGCCGCCCGACCCGTGCGTTCCTAACGCGTGTAATTAGACTGAAGTTGTCCAAGTGCCCTTGACATCTGATCAAGAAGCCATAGTTTACTTTTTTTTTTTTTTTCTTCCCTAGACATTGCAGAATTATTTAGCCCGGATTAGTCATGTGTACGGACTCTATTAGAGCAGGAATGGATGCAGCAGGACTCTATTATGACCTTTTAAGCTACTAACTCTGTGGCTAAACCCTCTTCATTACTCCCCCTAGTGTTTATTAGTGCATGAAGGGACTGTTAGAGCACTTGATTTAGAGTAAGTGCCACTTGAAGTGTGTTAAGTATAATGGGGGGCCTTGAATCATCCAGCGCCGGTGCGCAGCTCCCACACGGAGCTCGGTGCCACGAAAAGCGCCTTTAAAGCACCCGCTTGCTGTTAAGAAACCCGAAGAGAGGAGCTTGACTGTAGCACATACTTCACACTTGTATTAATTGGTTTGGGACTTGTGAATCATTATAGAGGAACACATGCGAAAGCATGGTCTAAATTTCGAATCAGGGACCCTGTTAATATAATAAGAATACAACAAATAAGAAAAAAAGGTTTATTCAGCATGCATTTAATGAAAATGCTTGAATGAAATGAAGTCCTTTTATAATAATTGTGAAAAAAAAATGAAATCAGTTAATTAAATAAAGTAGAAGTGATTATTTGGGCAGCGAATTTGTAAAAAAAAATAAAAAATAAATATTTCATATGAAATAAATTAAATAAATAGACAAAAAAAAAAATTGTAAAAGACAAGCTCAATGAAAAAAAAAAAGACAAATTTCCTTTGCATTTAATTTGGTCATGGGCTTTTTTTTTTTCATGGTCATTATTCCTTTTTTTTTGTGACGATTAAAAATTTTGTCACGTGCGGATTCAAAACGATTATTTTTTTTTTAATACACGTAATCACGTTTTCTAGCCGCAGCTCCGTGTGTGTGTGTGTGTGTGTGTGTGTGTGTGTGTGTGTGTGTGTGTGTGTGTGTGTGTGTGTGTGTGTGGACTATTTGAATACCTTGCTCTTAAACAAATCTCATTATTTTCTTTTTTTTCTGGGGGTTTGGAATTATTGCATCTGTGTGTATAAGCGGTTCCGGATCGGAATCGGCGGTAGGTGAAAATGTGGTGCGTCAGTACAGTTCGGAACGTTCTAACTTCTGCTTTTATGTCTGTGTTGCTTTGACAAAGAACAAGTGTGTATCTAACCAGAGCAGATAATTACTATAGACTCCCAGGCTTATGGAGCGTATGGTTTTCAGGCTGGCATTGAGTCCCTTTCTCCCTCCCTCTTTCCCTCCCTGTGTGTCTTTCTGTCTTTCTCTCTCAATATATCTCACTTCCCTGAGGCAAGCTTCCGAATGGCTGGCTCAGTAGCTTGTCTTTTGTTGTTTTTTTGTTTCAGCTCAATAAAAACAGCACAAGTTCAGCCCAGAGCAACCGTCTGCCTGCGCGCTCGCCAAACAGGCCTGTCGCTTTTACTCGAAAACGTCACCAGAGCTGCTACATAACTCCTCGTGTATGTCTTGTGTGAGGCCTTGTTCAGCAGTTTTCAGGTTCGAGGCCTGGCCATTGCTCCGGCTGCATGAAAAGAAAATTTCTCGGGTCTTCGTCGGAAAATATTTACAAAGATAACGCGGCACGCAAGCACACCCAAACACTGGCGCCATTCCCAGTGCCCTTATGAGCGCTTTCTGTTTTGTATACCGATCAGCCTGACAGCGGCAATCGAGGAGTTTTCAAACAGTTGTGTCTGTAAGAAATCGTTCGTGAATTTCATTGTGCAAGTTTATTTATTTATATATATGTATTTTTGTTTCCTTTATGCAGATATGCCAATTTTTGGGCAATGTCCTGCGCAGGACGATTTTTTCCTGGTCATGTGCAGTCACTGCAGTCAGGTCGTCAAACCCCAGGCCTTCCAAGCACACTACGGTAAGACCTGGATCTTCATCCTTTCTTCTCTCTCTCTCTCTTTCTCTCTCTCTCTCTCTCTCTCTCTCTCTCTCTCTCTCTCTCTCTCTCTCTCTCTCTCTCTCTTGCACAGTCTTATCTCTGTAAAGAAAATAAACACTCCCACCTCTGATCAGTCTCTGCTGTGTAAAAAAAGAGTGAGAGAAAGCCAGTGATTTCCACTTTGTGTTTACAGTCGTCTGGTTAATATTTGATGCGCTGCTTTTCCGCTATGCTCTTCCTGCCTTTTTTAATCCAAATCCATCGTGTTTTATCTAAGAGAATTATGTATCAGAGGAGAAAAGGTGCTCTTTACCTGATCACAAAAAAATTCAAATCTGCGATGACAGACGGAAATTCGAGAGCGGATTTGTTCAGCTGCTCTCGGCATGAACCGATAACGCACACAATCAGTCAGTTGCTAATAATACAAAGCCAAACATTTTGCTCTCAAGCCCCCGATCGGGCCTTTCTGCTCGGCCGTCGTCGTAACTCAGTGATGCTTTGTGGGGGGGAAAAGGTGAAGGAGAATGCTTAGGCAAGCTCACATTGAACAAATTGCTGAGGAATAAGACACTTCAACTTTAATCATAAAAAATATTTCCTAAGTGTTGTTTGAATTAGAATCTGAAATACACAGACCTACACACTGCCCCTCGTCGCCTTGTAAACCAGTGCTTCAGAACATGGGGGGCAAAATTCCAGGAATTTTTAAGGCTGGAAACTTTCCATGGGAATTAACCGAAATGAATGGGAATAAACTGGGAATTTACCAAATTGCTGTGTTTGCATGGCGGTCAGCTTACCAAACAAAATGTTTATATTTATGTTCGTATATGATGCAGTTTTTATACATTTCTAATAAATTTCCTTCAAATCCCAAACAATTCTGTCAATTATCATAAATTTATTTTAAGTTTCCTAAAGTTCTCATGGAAAGTTTCTGGAAATTGACTGGAAATTTTCCGCCCCAAGGTTCTAGATTAGAGACATGACCACACTAATGTTTTCGTTTTCATGTTGTTCTCTCCGTTTTGACCTTCCGTCCACACCGTCAACGTAGACGTAGCTTCTTTGCAAACTCTCTTCAAAGTGGATAATTTGCGATGCAGTGTGAACTGGGAAAACGGAAGCGTTCGGGGGGGGGACGAATTTTTAGTCGTTGATGTTTTAAAGAGCCGGAAAGTGAATAAACGGCAGGCGGAAATGATGCATCTTGCTCACGTGTACTGCAGGGACGTAAGTGTTTTCAGAAGGTCCTTCCTCAAGGGTTCAAATTAGGCAGTTCGCTTGCGATCTAGTGAAACACGTACTCTGAGCCACCATTTCACGAGACGTTCGTTGTTGTAGATTTGTGTCTCGTGACTGGATAACAAGATTGGCTAAGAGTTCCGAAGGTTCTTAGACCGTTCGATTGAAGGAACGGTGATTGGCTGAGATGCAGATGAGTACCGGTCAGTGTGGGACTGTGGTTTTCTCCTGATGAGAGGAGACGTTACCCATGGTGGAGGAGTTTCTTCCCTTGGGATCTCATTCTTGGGTGGTGGAAACGAGAGAAAGCAAGCTTGATGTATAGATGCTTCACTGGCAGCAGTTTCCCTGGAGGAGAAGCAGAAGTTCAGGTTGCAGATGATCTATCTCCTGATGCTATCCTGGTTGCAAGTATTGATGTTTCTTTGCTAGCTTGCTGGATTTTCTCTTTGTTAGGAAGATGTGTTTCACAATCCAGAAGTTTCTCCTAATCAAGAGCAGTCTGTTGTTGGATTTTTTAGAGGCTTACAAGGATTCCCAATGGTCAGCTTCTTGTAGCACTGTATCCGATGGACCAGAGATCCCGGAGGCGTAGGGGCGTTATCTTACAGTTAGCTTGGAGCAATTGGGTCAGATAGGGGATAGAGGAACTTGGAATGAACGGCTTGAGCCAGTTGCCAAAACATGTCTCTATCGGGAAATTCGAGCTAAGCAGATTTATTAACTGAGATTGAAAGTTCAAGACACGATTTACTTGGTGACTGCTGCGTGATTTATCGCTCGTTGAAGGGAAATCTGCTTCGTAAACTTGTGAAGTGTGCAAAAGTGACAGCTGCTTCGTTAAAATGCTCAGTGTTGTGATTGTGCTCTATAATTTGATGTGCTGTATAATTGACATTAACGTTTAGAGACAGTATTATGAGACAAAAAATGTTCCATTGATTTACAATTTACGCTTTCCTGTCCTCTAGCTTCCAGTGGAGCATTTAATACTGTACGTTTTTCGCTTATTAAAAATACTCGAGCGGGAAAAGAGACGGGAAAACTTGAGAAAGTCGTGTTAGAACACCTCGATTCTAGCGTTACTTCACACCAGTCAATACCAATGGAGTAGGGATGGGCACCGAGAACCGGTATCTTTTTTTGGGACCGGTACGTAATTGGGTCGATACCAGGATTTCGCTGTCAGTGAAGAATGAGACAGAGACACGCTCCAACACAACCACATTTATAGTGAAAGATTTATTGCCCTTCATTATGGTGAAGTAGAACCGGTTCAGGTTTAGTAGGCAATAGATAAGTTAGTCTAATTGCTAGAGACGGCAGAATTCTCTCTCTCTCTCTCTCTCTCTCTCTCTCTCTCTCTCTCTCTCTCTCTCTCTCTCTCTGTCTCTTTGTTTTTAAGGGCTTTTTTGTTAAAAAATTTGTTTTATGTGCCTTTTTCTTAGTGGCATTTGTATCTGCACTACTAAAGAACGTCGGAATAATGTCACAGAAATGTCCTTCTTGGAGAATATTCACCTTAATGACATAAATATTACATATGTTTATAACTTGATTGTGCTTTTTTTTTTTTTTTTATTATTAGTTTGCATGCATGTCAACTTATGACCAAGCAAAATGTTAATATGTTTGTGAATGATAGTTGATATAAATTTCCCCGAATTCCTAATCAAATCCCATAAATTTCCATAAATCCCTGGTACGTTTGGAATATTGCCGAAATTCCCCAGATGACGTTCCCATGGCAAGTTTCCGAAAGTTTTCCGCTCCTTTGCGAAGCAGTTTTGATAACGGTATCGATAGGTTGCGTTATGATCAAATGTAAACGAAACCCGTCCCTACCATGGCAAAATATAGTCGGGTTTATATGCTGATTTCATTTATTTATATTTTTGGGATGTGAACCTGCAGCCACCTGGCGATGAGCCCAGCAGCTAATCATATTTTTCGGTCTTATTCTTCGGTCTGCTGCTGTACATCTTTCGGTTTCACGCGAACGCACTCCGGTTTTTTTTTTCTCCTCCCGCCAAATGATTAATGGCATTTCACAGATTAATTGCACAGTTCAGGAAACTCTAGTGTTCGGAGTTCAGAATCGTAAAAACGCGTCCCGAGCGCCGGTTCTCCTGTATGGAACTGCTGATCTATGACTGCTGTGCAGAATTCAGGCAGAACGTGGCCTCTAACACGCGTTTCCATTGCTTTCGAAAGGGTGTGCTTTAGATTGTTCAAGCTCACCAGGGTGCATCTCTGTACTGATGTTAAATACACTACTAGTGTAAAAACTATAGTGATTAAAAAAGGTAGTTTGGTTGTTTTGGCTTCATTATTTAAACACTGTTAGCTCGCTGTACCCCACAGTTGTTTACTGGGGAGAATGAATGCTAGCATGTGGTTCCTCTGGGGCGATTTATTTAATTTATTTATTAATTATTATTTTTTATTTATATCTGCGGCTGTGGCGTTTATTATTTGCGCAGAGACCGAGATCAGTCACGCTCTACGTGGACTCGAGGACTTGTTCTGTACGTGAAATATGGGCTTGTCTCCAGGATCCGGATATGAGACCTCCTGATGATCGAACGTTTTTCTTTTGGAACGCACAAAGAATTTTTTTTTTAAGAAAAGTCTTTTTGTTGATATTTTACATTTTATAAAAGTAGAAAAAAAAAAGAAAATAAATGGGGAAAGAAAAAGAACCACACTCTCTGCACCATTATTACACATATGCACACTTTTAACTATTCTGTACTGTTATATTTATACACACACACACACACACACACACACACACACACACACACACACACACACACACACACACATATATATATATATATATATATTAGTCGTTTTAAATGAATCATTTTCGTTAATTTAAAATTAAATGGCAAAAAAATAAAAAATAAATCCAAGAGTCAATATAAAGTATTTTTATAAAATATAAAGAACAGAATCGTGCAGTGTTTAATCGCTATCAACTCAAACAACCAGGATTATGTGATGATGTAATAATGGTGACGGCCCCGATCATGATCCTGACACATCGCATCGCCGTATCCACTATCTCTCCCAGGCAGCTCATTAAGTACCAGGATTAAGTGATTCATTTGTTAAAGTCAGCTCGGGTGGAGGTGAATGGTGTCGTATTGATGTGCTTGGAACGGGATTTGGCGATGTTGATGGCGAGACATCTCTGGCTGGTGTCATTTGGCACCGTGTTTTACTGGTGTGTGAAACACGTTGCTTTTTCAGCGTCCCGCTTGGAGATCCGAGCGGCGTCATGGGATATTACAGAGTAATCAGGACTCGATCTTGTTTTCTGAGCTCTTTGTATTGGAGCTGTGCCAGTTTCACAACAAGACTTGTTCGAGAGGCCTACGTTACACCCGTCGCAGCTTGTGTGTGTGTGTGTGAGAGTGAGTGTAGGTGTGTGAGACCGAGAGGCCTATACAAAGGCACTGTCATATTCCATTAGCCGAAATGAATCATAGCTTCTCTTTCTGGTCTCCTCATTCTCAGTGCAGCTTGCGTGCAGGCCGAGCAGATAATATAGCTGGGGAACAGCAGGTGTGTGTGTGTGTGTGTGTGTGTGTGTGTGTGTGTGTGTGTGTGTGTGTGTGTGTGTGTGTGTGTGTGTGTGTGTGTGTGTGTGTGTGTGTGTGTGTGTGTGTGTGTGTGTGTGTGTGTGTGTGTGTGTGTGTGTGAGAGAAAGAGAGAGAGCGAGCGTGTGAGCGCACTGTTTTCCTCCAGCAGCGAGGAGTGTTTGGCAGGAAGCCCAAAGCGGCTGGAGGTTGCAGAGTGTTTGAGTTGAGCTGAGTATTAACACCACACGCCGCTTCTACTGCATGACAACTACTGCTCCAGCCGCTGCTCCTCCCTGTTTACTTCAACACCTCCTTCCCGCATTGCTCCTTCCGTTCCATACGAAACACTAATCGGAATATCCAATTCGCTTTTATTTTTAATTTTTTAAATGCATACGGTGCATAAATGCATGCAAATGATAATCTGCTCGTTAGATTCCATAATAACGAAGTTTAAAAAGGAGGCGTGTCCTTTTATTTTATCTGATTATTTTGATTTGTTTATTATTAATTGTTTTTATTTGCTTATTTATTAATGAATTAATTTATTTATCTATGCTTGAATATTTAATATTTTGTTGTTTTGTTTCTAATTATTATTTGAATTTCTTTGATTTTTTTTTATTTTATTTTTTTTTATTAAATTGTATTCATTTAAATGTAAATTTTCAAAAATGCATTCTATTCACTGTCCATATTTACCCAATACGGTTACTCCATAGGGTCGAATGGTAGTTTTATGATTGTTTGCCTGTTTAGTCATTTGCTTGTTTATTTGTCCCAGCCTGATATTTTTGGTGTGTCCTGTCTGAACTCGTTCCCAATGCGCAACTCCGTTCTGTAATCCGTAAGTGTGTTCATGTATCCTATTCTTCCACCGTTTACGAATCTCTTTCCGTATTTCTGATCACTCAGAAAAGCACAGTGCTGGACTTAAAGCACGTTTTAGTTCCCTTCCTATTTTTGCAGTCTTGCTTTCCGTTTCGGTTTTATTCAGCCCGATAATAATGCGCTCTGTGTGGCTCCAGCCAGCTTCAGCGTAGCGGCGCTTGTGGTTTCCTATTGTACCAAGTGATTTTACACAGCCAGCCTCCTACGTCTGCAACACAAGCGTCTCTTCTAAAGGCTTTGTAAAAAGCTGAAACACAGCGCCGTGGCTTTAACGAGCGACTGAATAACGCCGGTGCTTCTCTAAAGCTCTGTGGCGCTTTCACACTTCTGTTCAGATCATCCAGGGTATTTCTGTGTTTTTGTTTTGGTTTATTTTGGCTTGGAGTGTGAATTTAACGCTCCGAATTTCAGTGCGTGTTTTAAAGACGCGACTATAAGCTGGCACAACATCCGAACCAGGAAACCAAGAGTTTGGTGTTGATATCGCTAGAAATGAGCATTTATGATGATGTATACCTCGAGATAACACTGAGTTTATTCTTTTATACACTCAGCACTGTGAAGCTGCACAGTTACTGCTGGCACCCAGAAGTGTGTTCTTCCTGGTCATTTTCATTATAGCAGATATCATTGTCTCATTAGCGTCTCGTTATTTCTCTTTTTTTTAACGAGTGCCACGTACAAACGTTTTTTTTTGCAGTGGTTTAAAAGTCATAGTCACAGCTCTATTTCTGGTTTTACAACACGCTTAACAAACATCCATTTGCATATGTTGTTAAAATATGTAACACATGGTGAAGAAACAATTTGCGACAAGTGAATGCAAATAAAAATGCTGACTAATATAAATCCTTCTGACCAACCGAAAAAGCTCTTTGGTCTTAAATCTTGAATCTTGAACATGTCACACTTTCTCCCTCCTAGAGAGACGTCACAGCTCCATTAACAAGCCAGTGTCCTCCTACCAGTCCTCTGCCATGCTCCCGGGTATCCCCTCCCGGGCCAGGACGGGAGGAGCAGGCGGAGTGGGCCCTGCCAGCGCCATGCCCATGGGTTCCTCCTCCTCCGCTGGAGGGAGCAACAGCACCCACACAGCCAAAGAGAAGCTGCCTCACCGGAAGCCTCACTTCCCCCCAAAGGTGCTGCACGACGACATGTGAGTACGCCAAACCACACTCGCTTCAAATGCAGCAGAGGAAGAACTTTCTCCGCGCAATTGCTCTGCGAAATGTAAAGCGCATTCTCGGCTGTTTGTTTATTCGCTGCCGGAGAAAGCTGATTAGTTTGTAGCCCTTTTTTTTTTTTTTATTAGCCATTTAGCTTGAAGTATTATACCGTAGACGGTTTTACGGCACCTCCGAGACCCGTTTTCTGGGTTCTCCGTAGTCGTTAGATATAAACTATCCGCTCTAAACGACCTCTCCGGCGGGAGCGCTCCACCGCCACGTAGTATTTTCTCAGCTTTTAAGCACCTGCTGTAGCTCATCAGCTCATTATCAAGCCCTGTGTGTGTCTGGGGAGGGAAAATATTAAACCTGTGATTCAGGAATCAGTCTGGGTACACCGGTGCATCTCAATTAATAAAATGACACTTGCAACATATTGTTTCTTTTTTTTCTTCTTCCGTTAAATCTAAAATTGCTTAACAACATAAACCCCGGGCTGCGAAATTTCTTCAAACATTTAATAAGAATCAGTAGACACAGTGTTGAACAAACCACGGATGGTGCTGCTTATTAATGCAAGAATAAGACTCACAATAATAAATCACAGCAGCTGTTTCAGTTCCAAATAGCGTCCTGTTGACTTTATAGTGCACTACTGTATATGCACAGTTTGATATTATTACAATTGAAACCACAGCCAATTTGTTCTGGACATTTTGGAATCACAATATTAGGCGATTTTGAGTAATCATTTCTTAATTAATAAATTGTCTGTAAAAAAAAAAAGAAAGAAAGAAAGAAAGAAAGAAAGAAAGAAAGAAAGAAAGAAAGAAAGAAAGAAAGAAAATGCTTGATTTATGACTTTTTGTTACAAGCATTGGTTTGGGAATTCTGTTCCTGTCCAGCCGTGATATCTCTCGCTAATCCGTTTCAGTCCCACACCCCTAAGTACACAGAGAAGATAAACAGCCCTTTTTGTTTTTGTCCTCCACCCAGTCTGACCCCAGCTGTCAAAGTGGAGAAGATCCATGTGAAAATGGACTACGGCTTCTCCAAGCCTGGCCACGTGCCCACTCCTTCCTCATCCTCTTCTTCCTGCGTTACTGTGAGCTCCTCGCCCTCGAAACAAGGCCTTAATAGCCAGTCTGTACCAAAGGCTCACCAGCCGTCCCCAGGCCACATCCCAAACGGAAAGAGCCACCTCTCGCCGCTCAGCAAGAAGCAGGACAGCAGCACCAACGCAAGTAGCAAACGACCCACCAGAAAAGTGTTAGGTGAGTTTTGCAGGGCGCACCAGATGTTGTTTTGAGGATAATTTATCCAGATGTTGGCATTGAAGGATGGCGGTACTGGTGACACAATAAACCAGTTTCTTCCATACTATAATATTGTTCTTCATGCTCAAGTTCTTGCACCGTTCCTTTGCTTTTCTCGCCCTGTGCTTTGAGTTAATTGGTTTATATTGTGTTGCGTTTTGTGTATCCTCTAGAACGCGAGTTCAATCCTGATGTCCATTGTGGAGTTATGGACATCGGAGCACGTAAGCCATGCACAAGATCCTTAACATGCAAGGTAAGCACACACACACACGTCATATTGGTCCGGTTAGTTTCAAATATACAAATGTAACTCTTACCGACAGGTTGTTGTTGGTGGTTTTTTATTAAATCTCAGTATCTTGTCTTTCATGGAAAAATTAAATTGTCTAGCTTGATTTTGGAAGTTATATCTTACTCATTTTGATTAGAGGTTGACCGATAGCTAGGTTGGATCACGCTTGCCGGCAAATAATTAACCAACCGGTTTTTAAAATGCAGACTGGATAAAAAAGATACTAATAGTACTGAAATTTATTACCAAAAAAAACCCCAGTACTAAAACATGAAAATGTGTTGAAGTGAATAAATATAATTTAATGAATATAATTATACAGTTGATAAATAAAAAATTTTAAAAAGTGCACTGCGGAGTCGAACATGTGAAAGCGAACAGCACGTGCTGTCAGTGATTCGCCTCTAGAGGCCGCTATTATAATGACAGCTGACCGGAACCCGAAAAAACTCGGAACGGATTGTTCCAGCAATTAAAAGCATTCGGTTTTGTCGATTAATCGCCTGATCTCTAATTTCTATTGGTCATTCTTTTAATTTTTCTACAACAGTTGTACATTATTGGCAGAATTAATTGTTTGTTTGTTTTTTCCGTTATGCAGACACATTCCTTAAGCCAGAGAAGGGCGGTTCCCGGGAGGCGGAAGCGCTTTGACGTGTTGCTGGCAGAGCACAAGAATCGAACACGGGAAAAGGAGCTACAACAGCATAGGACGGAGCCAACCCCACCCCCTCTCAGGGAGCCCCACCCACCCCTTCACCACGGCAACCCTGCGGTCGCCGCCACTGACACAGCCAAGCTCTTCCCCCTCAGCAAAGCCAAACCCCACAATCCTGTGCTTCCACGGTGAGCCAGCTCTTTCATCACTCCTCCATCAACTTCGCTCAACCTCTTTTTCTCAATACATCTCACTCGCTTACTTATCGCTTACAGTCCTTCCTTCCAGAGATCTTTGTATTAATAACACACACACACACACACACACACACACACACACACACACACACACACACACACACGGAGATATGTCCAAACCTAAAGTCTTTTTTTTTTTTTTTACACAGCAGCGGGCTGAGCAGTTTAGGGGACACCGCCATGACCCCTGACCTGACCTTGCATCCCCACTCTGCTCCCACTCCCGACGGTGCGGCATGTCCCTCCAGTGACGAGGGCGAGAACGAGGGAGAGAGAGAAGAGATCATGGACAAACTGGACTGCCACTATTCAGGTTACCATCCACGACCAGCTGCTGTAAGTACTTCTCTCAGTCCTCCAGGTTTTTTGGCCTCAACATCTTTCAGTCCTTTAGTCACAGTCAAGATTTTTTAATCCCTTATTATTGCAGAGTTAATGCCTGATGCATAGGGGAGAGTAATAATATATTATGTATGAGGTGTTGTTAATAAAGAGCACCGAGTGAGGCATAGTGAAGAATAACAAGTGACCCCTCGTAATGCACTTGTAGGCCCAAAGGATGTGTATAATCATAATAGCTCTCATTAGAAGATGTAATGATGTTAACTGTGACATGGATTTGTTTCGTTAATTAGTTCTGCAATTTTGGAAGCCGACTGTTCGGGAGAAGCTGTTACTCCTTCGACCGGCGCTGGGATCGGGTCCGGTATGCACTGGTGGCCATGACGGACAAACACGTCAACTCGTTGATGTGGAAGTGAGTAGCGCTTTAATGTTGTTTACAGCCTGGCGGATGGATGGACGCACGGACCGGACGGTTGTACAGATGCACGGGTAGACAGATGGATGAATAAAGAGAAGGATAGATAGACGAATAGACAGATAGAAAGGGGATGTGAGCAATGCTTTTTCTGTTATTTATAGCCTGATGGATAACTCAGGACATGGTGTCCTCACGATGGTCGTCCAAATCATTTAAGCTTTTTTCAGGAACCATTTATACTTTTTCTGTCCTGTAGAATTTGCACAAAAACACACTATTCGCTCTCAATTCAAATCCCCAGGAAAATAATTTGTCATAATGCTGGTATTAAGATGTGGATTGATTTAGCCAGGACACACCAGAAGTTCTAAATGCCAAATCCATTACTGTGTTTGTTTAAAAGTTATTTTGCATGTAATATATTTGATCTAATGTGAGACAAATCTATAATAACTGTACTATAATTTGTTTCTTGTTTTAGTGATGTGAAATGCCAGTGTTTTTACTGCAGATGTTTTAAATGCAGATGTTGCTTTTTGGTTTAAATCTCACAGAAAAGTTCCACTTGCACTGGAAAATTCCTCCTCGTCTGCAGTTACGTCATCTCACCGGTCCAGCACAAACTCGCTGTCCTCTTCCTCAGGCTTTCTGAGCCCCTCCCCTCCGCCGCCTTACAGCCAGTCACATGACAGCAAGCCCACACTGCCGTACGGGACCACACTAAATGCCCGTGTCACGTCACAGAGGGCCGGAGAGCAGCTCACTTACAGCGGCATAGGCTCCTCCAGACAAGTGTCCTCATCCTCACCCCAGATGCCTTCAGCACACTCGTCCTCGCTGCCCTCCACTCCTGGCTCGAACAAATCTGTCAAATCCCGCTCCGGACCCAAGCACTTCTGGGTAAAGGAGCCCCCTCTGGCCGCACTAGCTAGCTCCAGTGCAAACAACAGCAGCAGCAGTGACACCGGTGTTGTGAGCGTGAGCAGCAGCGCGATCAGCCTCGGCTCGACAAAGAAGCGCAAGAACAGCTCTCTACTGAAATACGGTGTCGAGTCCTCCCTGTCGTCCTCCTCTTCCTCTTTCAAAAAGAACTGCACGGTCAACTCGGGCACCTCAGGGAGCAGTTTTCACTCCTCGCTAACCTCTACGGCATCGTCTGCGGCTTTTTTGCCGCCCCCCTCTTCCTCTTACTCCCACGGTGCAGGAATGAACTGCCCGTCAGGTCGCGCCAGCTCGATGAGCACGCGCCAGGACGCGGCCGAGCCCATCAAGCGCATGAGCGTGATGATGAACAGCAGCGACTCGACGCTCTCGCTCGGGCCGTTTGTGAACCACCCAGACTGCAGAACAGACACGAAGAGGAGGAAGAGCTCACAGGCCACCAGCAGCCTCACTGGCACAGCTACCTGCACAGGTAACGTAGGAGCGGAGCCACATTTTATACATTTCCCTGTGATTGGCTCCTGTATTTTAGGATGAGGTTACAACTGTTTAGCTGTTGTAGTTCAGTGGTTACTGTTTGGAAAGTCAGGGCACAAGCGCCAGTATCGCCAAACTTGCCACTCTTGGGGCCCTTGAGCAAGGCCCTTAACCCTCTGTACCCCAGGGGCACAATATCGTTGCTAACAATGCGTTCTGTCCCTAGCTCCTAACATAGTTTGGGATATATGAGGACGGAAGTACAGGTGACAAGCACAAGGCAGCTTTTTTTTTCTTTTCAAAGTGTTCTCTGCTCTTTTACAGCACCTGCCATGGGAGGGGGAGGGGCACAAGGGCTGGGGAGGCCCAAAATGGCCAAGTCTCCAGCCATCAACAACATTCACGGCAAACACTCACGGCCCATGCCTGGGACGCCAGGGCTTCCTAACAACTCACTAATACATCAGGTGTGTATAGGGCTTGGAAATGTAACATAAACATGAGTGTTTTTGTATTTGGTGTTTTTGCGCAGTTTAAACATGCGCCTCATCTTTTTGTTTTAGCCAAAGGCTCGTCCCTGACACAGGTGGGCCGGCTCTGGGGGTGTGAAGCGGTGGAGCGGAGCTCCCTTAGCGCCAGTCACGGCACACTGCACGAGGCCTTCTTCTTCTTCTTCTTGTCCTCCTTCTTCTTCTCTTACTCTCAGCTTCCCACAATCCTCAGGGTGGAGAGTGCACTGGGCCGCTCACTGACGGCGCGCTGTTTCTCCTGGCCACAAGGGGGCATAAAAAATGTGGAAAATACACCAAGAGAGGGAGGCGCATATGTGTGTGTATGAGTGCGCGTGTGGCGGGTGCATGAGTTGGCAGTCACCCCAGTGGCAGGCGGTGTGTGATGCACAGGTACAGTTACACTACTACACAGCGCCAGACAGACTTGGTGGGCTTCATTAGCAAAAGGAGCATTTCTGTTCATTCGTGTGAAAGTGTGTGTGTTGATGTGGGTGATACCGGAATACTGGAACTGAAACTGTGTGTGTGAACTGTGTGTGTGTGTGTGTGTGTGTGTGTGTGTGTGTGTGTGTGTGTGTGTGTGTGTGTGAGGGTGGTGCACAGGAAAAAAAAAGATGGAATATCAGGAGTCTCAGAGACGATAAAAATAATGCAATCCCATTTAGTTTAATAAACATATTTATTGTGTAAAAGGAGACGTATATACAATAGCGCAATTCAGCACATTCTAGACCCTAGATCCAAAACGTACAACCGAAAGACGAGCATTCGAGGGTCTTAATGTTTCTTTGTTCGAAAGCGTTTTTTTTCCGTTCTGTAAACGAGGACGGAACAGGATGTTATTTCGCAGCTCCGCGTCACTCAGCAGACACTTAGATGATCTTAAGTCCAAAATGTATTTTATTAGCTAAGTTTGGTTTTCAAATCGCTACGTTTACTCTGAATTTTGCGCGGCTCATCTTTCGACCCGGAACCTCCGTCTCATTCGTTTTGAGGAATACTTCAGCTTTTCATCTCCACACGATTTCCACCACATCATGCCTTGGCTCAGACTCTCCGAAATAATAGCACAAAATAGCCCCCAAAAAAATTGCAAAATTGGAAACCACATTGACCTTTTGTTCGACAATGGAGTGTTTTGATTTAATGAGTTACCGTTTTAACGGTGCAACATCTTGCAAAGTTGACGTGTTAGAAGCAGGAAGAATAGGCGAGCGTAAGTAGTTTGACAAATTGTGACCGGGTCACGGGCAGCTGAGGCTCACTGATGCACGTAGAAAGGTTGGTCCGTGTGGTCTGAAGAAGTTCATGCTGTTGATACTCGACGGGTCAGAACTGCAAAAACGGGACCAACACAATATGGGGTGCAGGTGCCGATAATGTTATGCCTGATCAGTGTATACTACATACTAGATCCGGGGTGTGTGTGTGTGTGTGTGTGTGGGAGGAACAGCTCTCGTCTCAACCTGTGCTGTTTCTGGACCCAAATGTTCTCCACAGCACGTTTGTACCCCACCCTAAGGTGTGATAGAATGCTCTCTGACCAGTAGGTGACGCTCTCCAGTAGGCTTTATGTTCTGTGGAGGCAGCTTTTTACCCAGAACAGCTAGAAGCAATGTCTCAATTAGTGTATAAATAATAATCATAATGCACTACAGATGTGGTGGAGAAGACATGAGGTTGGAAAAGACTTGGAGTATCCTCTTTCCTCAAAAGCAAGCAAACTGCTTCTTGTCCTCTTGACTCCTGAACGCTTTTTAACCATTAAGAGTTGTTTTTTTTTCCCCGCTGTCAGTTTTATTCGTTTCTATGGACAGAGATTGTCGATCCCCTTTAGGTCCCATCAAACCACACAAGATCCCCCTTCATCACTACGGCTACGTCAGGCTGTGAGGGACAAGTGCTTATCGAAACACACTAAAAGAGATCGTGCAATTGATTCTAAAAACCACAACGATGCACATCCACACTAGAATACGTAATACGCGTAAAGAAAGGCTTCACGTGTGCATGCAGAAGCTGAAGAAACGAATAACACGCCTTGACTACGACTTTGGTTTTGTTTTAGATTCCGGAATTAATTAATCATCAGGAGAACGAGCACAAGCGCTTTCACACTCCCCCCCCCCCCACACACACACACTTTTTCGTGACGCTCGTGTGACGTCGTATGCATAAAAAACGCACGGTATTAACGTGTAACTAGCTAGCTTTTTTGACAACGATATACAGAATAATATATGATATATAAGGATTTCTTTATATATCTAAATCTTTTTTTATTCACCAATGCATCGCCACTTTGTCGTTCGATTCGGAACCTTGTGTGGTTCTTCAGGCTCAATCCATGAGCATCCCAATGACCCGGTCTTCAGGCACCGAGTCACGTGAGCTGCAAAGCTGAGCCAAAGCACAGAGCTGTAGTTTTGCCGAAACGCCACGTGTTTAACGTATTCAGAACTGCGAGCGGAGAAACTAAGAGGATTGAATTTTTTTTTTCTTTCAATAAATAAATTTACACATTTTTATCCCCTCAGCCAAAAAAACCCACCCCCAAACCAAAAAGCAAACGAACCAAAAGACATTTCGGGGAAATTGACGTGAAAGTGTGAAAGCTGCCCAATCGATTAGTATTTTGCGGGGGGGTTTTTTGGGTGATACTTTAAAGTTAAAGGATTTGAGGGGAAAAAAACAGAGTGAAACCGGTTTAAATTCGGCGTCTATACACAGAACCACCGTATACGAGACTTAAGTACTGTGAGAAGCTCCTATGATGATGCTTGGCCCTGTAGCCACACATTCTCCCACAAACACACACAGACGAGTGAATTCGAAAGCAATTCACGGCTTTTGCGTACAGAATAACCATATATATATATATATAAAAAAAAGACTAATCCTGTTTGTTTTTTTTCGATCATCGAATCATTTTTCTACGAATCCAAATCACATTGAACTGCCAAGAGATCTCGTAGGGCTCGTTGGAGAGTATTAAATCTAAAGTCGTAAAGTTTTTTTGAAAATAAATAAATTAAATTTGATTTGAAACTGATGTCGGTCAGCAATCGTATGCTGAGGAAACGAGTTTTTTTCTTTTTTCTAACGAAGTTAACCCTATTTCAGAATACATATTTTGCTAAATAATAATTCAAAAAGGACAAAAAAAAAACCATACAAATTGTACATACGGAGATGTATTTTTGCACAGGCGTTTTTTTTCTTACACGTTTTTTGGTACAGTCGAGATCGCTATTATTTATTTTAGTGAACGGATCCGTTTTGAAGATTTGAAGTGGTTCACTGCCAAGCCAATAATGCAATACGCCTCTTACAAACACAGAGCTTCTTCTTTATAGTCGTGGACTGAAATCCTAATGAAGGAACGTTGCCCCAGATTGTGGAGAGTCATTTTTTATCATCATTAATACTTTCTGTCTACGTCGTGAAGAGGACGTCCGGAAAATTGCCCCCGAGCACCAGATCACATTTCACACGTCGTTCACGTTTAAGGCTGCAATAAGCAGAGTCAACACTTAACGCACCACCGTTGCCAAACTGCTTTATATTTCTCTATATTTCGAAACACCGCAGTCGTTCTTTTGCAGCTTTTAAAGAATAACGAAGCGAGAAAAAAAGTGCCTGAATTCGTTCAACTTTATTTTTATTTTTTTTCCTGTTCCACATTAGTGAAATCAATTCAAAAATTTTGTAGTTGCTTCTTCTTGTGCTTTTTCTTTTGTTCATCATAATGTGATCTTTCACCTTGTCAAGAAATTACATCCATTCGACGATCGTTCACGTCCCGCCGTTTCAATACTGTTCTCGACACGCCCTCGGTATCTTTCCCTCGAAGTGTGAACACAAGCAGATTATTTTTTTGGTATCGGTTGCCAAATTTTAACAATATAATCCACTTGTATCGGCTGGCTAATTTACAGATCGCGGTGGAAACACTCGTGTACTGATGCAGTATGTAGAAATGCGATTTGAGTTTTTTTGTGGACATTTTTTCCCCCCACAGACGTCTCCCTCGATCTCATAATTCCTGCTCCTGAGACGCACTCAACTACAAATGGTATTAACACGCCTGACGTCAGCACTAGATTTTCTCCGAGGGAAACTCGAGGGCGCGTTCCGACGCGGTATCGGAGCGCAGCTTCGTGCTACTGTTTCATTTCTGTGACGATGCTACTTTCCTTTAATCCAGATTACGATTTGATTCTCTTGTCCAATTTGATTTATTCTCCACCGGCGATGTTTCCATACGGCGGAAACTGTATCCGATGCAAGAAGCACAGATGTGGAATGTGAATCACGGCTCAGAAACATCGAGAAAATGATATTTAAGTGTGTAAATTCAAGGGTTTTTTTGTTTGTTTTGTTTTTTATATCTACATAATCCAATCATTTGAACAGCTGGACTTTTGTGTGTTGGCTGCTATGTAATTCATGAACAAACATAGTAGGTTAGATTTACGTAATATTTAAAGAAAAAGATTGTATAGTCTATTTGTTTTGTAATAGGTTTTCTGTAAATAAAAAAAAGTAATTTATACTGTTATTTATAAGAAAACAAAGCGCACGAGTCCGTGTTTTTTTTTCTTCATGTAATCGCAAAAACATGGAATTTTTGTTGGAATTGAGGGGGACGTTACACAGTTTTGTCTGAAAAGGTTTTATTAGATACTGTACATAAAACAAAAGTCAAGTCGAGACTGCCGAATTGTATCAGAACAAGCATCAAACATGTAAAGACGAACTTCTGGTGCTGAGGGAACGTGCTACATGTTGATGACCCGAGAAAGCTTCTGCACTCTGTTCAGCAGGAGGTCGCCTTTCTTTATGGTTTCCTGATACTGCCAGTTCTTACTGTCAGGCCTAGAGAGGGAGAGAGAGAGGGAGGGAGGATGAAGCAGGGGGAAAAAGGAGAGGGAGGGAGATGATGAGAAAGGGATAGACAGAGGGAGGGAAACGAGAGAAAGAGAGGGGGGAGGGATGGGGAAAACAAGACAAGTGGGTGATGACAGCATCTTTCACGTAGACAAACAGCTGTAGATCTCACCAGAGGAAAGGCGTGATCTTACTGACTTATTTCTTTCCATTATTAATTTTTTTTTTTTTGTGCGCCACGTCCCCTTAATTCTTCTCTTGACCGAATGTCATCTGATAAATCTACACTTTACACATGCTCTTTGTCTCTCCTACACTTGACTTTTCTTCAAGGTTCAGATGGAAAAAGTTCAGAGCGAAAGATCCAGGAAACAGAAACTGCAGTGTAACAACTCCAGCTATGAGAAAGGTTGTACAAGGAAGACGAAAAGGAAAAAACCCTGTCTCAACATTAAACTCTCTCTGTGCTTCATAATAATGAATATCTAATGACACACACAGACATTTTCACCACAGACGCCGTACCTGTTGGTCTCGACGATCTCGTTCACTTTGTCTATCTTGCAGTGCAAGCGGCCTGCTGCGATGAACCGCGAGAGCTCCCTTAGAAGAAGAAAAACCCAGTTAGACGCGCATTGACAAAACGTGTAACGGCGGAACGTGAGAACGTGACGTGTACGCACTGGTCGATGAACTCTGTGCTGACTCCGAAAGCCTCGGCCATGTAGCCCAGCGTAAGGGAGCGGTACGACTCCAGGAGCTGGCTGTAGGCCAAAATCCTCATCTCGCGCACGTAGTAGCGGTAGTGAGGAGCGAAGAGCCAGTCCCTCTTCATTTCCTGCTCCACACGAGCTGCAGAGACGCAAAGAAAAACACACGCCGTGAAGCAAAAGCAACATGATCCGACCGCCGAGGCTCTTATGTAGAAGAGAGATGACTCACCCAAGGACTGGAAGAAGATGGAGTAACGGCACTCGTACAGGGAGAACAGGTACTGACGCACATCAGGGAGACTGTGCAGGACCTCCAGGATCTCAGCACCTTTAATCACCTGCAGCAGTTTTCATTTTAACTGTTATTTATCAGAATATATGTGGTGTAGTGTGTATTAGAAGGAGGCAAGACTTGAAAAGAGCGTCGGTTTATAGCTTCTAAAAGTCGCTTTGCTGAAGGTGTCACGCGGCTCACCTTCTCCCTCAGGTCGGGCCTCTTCAGCGCGATCATGCACACGTAGACGGTGTACGTGACGAAGGTCTTGTAGTCCATGAGCTCATAAGAGGTGAAGGTGGACACTGTGTCGAGGAAAAGCTCGGCGGCCTGCTTGAAGTCTCTGATGGCGACGCAGTAAAGACCCTGGTACACCTTCAGACGGTTCCTCCGGTCCCAGTCTCCGCCCTCTTCAATCAAACTGGGGAGAAACAATTATTCTCACACAAAAACACACACACACTTGGAAGGTGAATGGGATAGATTTCATTTCTTTTTTTACCTCTTGGCTTTCTCTGTGTTTCGTGTGATGAGGTCACTGTCCATGTAAAAGAGGCCGATCCTCAGCAGGTAGAAGACGATGTCTAACCGGTGACCCAGAGCTACAGTTTTGTCATAAGTTTTCCTAAAGGCAGTCAGAGCGCCTTCCTGGATCATAAAGAGGAGAAAGCGAGCGTGAGCGCCGTGACCTGGACGAGCAGGATGTTAAACCAAACCTCTCTCACCTTGTCTCCGATCCTAATCAGATACTCCGCCTTGGCCATCATGGCGTCCCGGATCTCGCTCTCGCCCAGGTTTTTCTCCGCGTCTTCCAGAACCTCGTCCAGACGCTTCAGCTCGTCTTCGTTGGACTTCTTCATTTTGCTCAGCAGATCCGAGTCCACGGTCCACTTCAGTTCTTTACATAAGGTCTCGTAGTAAGGAGCCATGTCTGAAAGATATTTTATATAATCAAATTTAAATATATAGATTATATGGATATTGATATAAATGTATAGATAATATCTATCCATTATTTAAAAATAAATGAATAAGACATTTTCTCACCTATTTTACACTTAATCTGATTAGGATTTTTTTTTTGTTTTAATTACGTAAACATTTATGTCAGTTTATTATCGACTATACTAAATTATTTTTTGCATCTGAATATTAAGCCACAATATTAGCCAGTTGTTTTCCCCATCCACATTCGGTCAAGCCCCGCCCCTGTGTGATGATTGGTTAGCCCTAATCAAACGCTCCAATGCATTGGACGGTTTCGGCGCGTGCTCGAACCAACAGCCAATCGTAATCCAGAAGGCGGGTTTAGTGGTTGTAATACGGGTGGAAATAATAATGTCATTAGCATTAAATTAGCCAAATTTCCCTCTGGTTCATGTGGGATTCAGGAAAAACGCCTACAGCGCTCAATGAGAGTCAGGACACGGGTTGATAATTATATTACAGGGACATGTAGGCGGTTTAACGACTCACTGTTCTCCCGGATCGCCTCCATGAGCTCGGTCTTTACTTCGGCATCCTGTCGGTGGTCATCGAGAGTCAGCAGAAACTTGAGCTGCGCGATCCTCAGGTCGGGGTTTTTGGGTAATCCTTCTTCTTCGAGGTTTTCCAAAGGCATTGTGGAGAATGTGGTGTGTGTTCAGGGGTGAGGAGAAACACTGGAGCGGCTCGAGCTCACACTCACAAGCGACGATGACTAGGAGGAAATCTAAACAACAGGAGAAATGTAGCAAATCTACTTCCGGCGAGCCGCAACTCAACGACGCGGGGGAAAAGAGGGGCAACGCGGGCGGAGGAAAACGCGTTACTGACACCTAGCTGCTAGATGTGTGAACTGCAGCCAGCTGCATTAATCCTTTAATCTCTCCTGGTACAAAAAGAGCAATAGAATAGAATTGTTTATTAAGTCTTCTCGTTTCTCTAGAAACTTTGGGTACTACCCAAAAGTTTTATTTTTCTAACCATATAATTTAATTATATTTCTCTCCCCCCAATCTAAAAAAACAATTTAAATGATAACAAGTAAAACATACACAGTGAAATAATAACCATCATCATCATTATTTTGAAGCAGCTCTTACAGTGGATGAGGAAATAAGTAATAATAAGCAAGAAATAAATAAGCACAACGATAATATTAGTATAATCATGTAATTACGACTATTTTTAAAGCAGTTAAAGTGAAAAAAAAAGATGAATGCAAGTGCTACTACTGTCACTAATAATAATAATAATAATAATAATAATAATAATAATAATAATAATAATAATAATAATAATAATAATAGAGCACAGGGCAGTTAGATCTTTATATAAAACAGAAAGCCAGAATTAAATATTAGTGTATTGTACTCAGACCGTGTGGAGACACGTGACTCTTGTATTCATTAGACTGTTGGGGCATTAAGAATAGGGGGCAATTATTTATACCCCTGTGCTATCAACCTCATGGATGACGCAGGGGAGAGATCACGTGATGTCCGTTAGACGCTGCGTTCTAAAGTCTTTCTTAAAAAATCACTGAAACGCTTTATTTTTTTACATACTTTTTTCATCACTGGTTTTTAACGTTATTTACTAAATAAATTGAGCGCAATGAAAACATGAAATCTAGTGGCTTGAGAGTAGTGGTTTTGGCGGCATCTGCTGGCTGTAGAGTGAAGTACATAAATACATTGTATTTAAATACAAGAATTGGGATGGATGGATGGATGGATGGATGGATGGATGGATGGATGGATGGATGGATAGATAGATAGATAGATAGATAGATAGATAGATAGATAGATAGATAGATAGATAGATAGATAGATAGATAGATAGATAGATAGATAGATAGATAGATAGATAGATAGATAGATAGATAGAGATTGTACACTGTATGTACAATGTTAAAAAAATAATATACAGATATCCAGGTATGGAAGATAATCTAGGATGTTTTGTGAATTTACTGATATATTCTGTTAGAATTGTACAGAGATCATACAGAATGTACAAAGTGGATCTGAACTGCATCATGATGACTGGCAGTAAAATGAGTAACGCATTAGTGAGCTGTCAGACTCCTAGCAGTCTGTTCGAACTGCAGATATACAGGGGCTCATTTCTCAGCTGTAAAAATACAAATAGAATCCTAAAATGAGAATATATATAAATTATGGGTTAATATTTCAGATTATATTGTTCAATGAGATAATGTGATGGTTACACATAGTTTTACATACACCACACAATACACAGTTTACCATCAGCTTAGTAACTGATAGTCATTCTACAAATAATAATTTTTATAAATACATTTTTGTATATTATTTAGATTTTCTCCCTGCATTTTTATATCAAATTCTTCTTTATTCAAGTTCATTGAAACCACTGCTTTTCATTGCTTCCGTTGAGGCTTATGTCAAAAAACAAATGCTGAAGTTCAGGTTGTTTTTCAGACATCTGAACTCAAACTAAATCCCCTCCCAGACATCACAGGTTATAAATTATTACATAAGTGTTGACTGCTTGCATGAACAGGATGCAGTCCGGCGGTCAAAAATTAAACTGATGGCATGAGATGTGTAACTGAGTATATAAAGTGAGTTCGGTCAAAGTGATCCAGCAGCAGTGTGAAGAGATGGGGAGCTTCCTGATGCAGCCGGTGAGAAAAATGTCTCTTCTTACTGATGTAGCTTCTGATTTAAAAAAAAGAAAACAAAAACCAAAATCAGTCAGTCATCCGCTTCTAAATAAGCGTTCAGTTTTATTTACAGTGAAACATGCAGCTGGATTTCAGGGTTTCTAATCAACTAGTAAACAAACATACAAACAAACAAAACAATGATCTGAATTTGTCTAACAGTTCTTATTTTTTATATATAATCATGAAATAATAATGAGATGCATTCATGCTATAATTATGTTTGGTAGGTGAATCCAGATGTTACAACATGTGAAGCTGTGAATGGAAATAAGAAAATCGCTGTAATAAATCTCTGGTCCTGTATCGCTGTTTTATCTGTTTACATGGTGGTCACATGGAGCATGTTTCAGTGTAGTAGCACTAAAGTTTTATATTCTACAAACAGCTATTATATATTATTATATTTATTGATTTGATGAATTGGTTTGTTGGTTGGTTGGTTAAAGCTTTGAAGTATAGTACTAAAGAAAAGATTTGGTTAAAAATAATGAATTAAATAAATAAATAAATTACAAATCATCCATCCATCCATCCATCCATCCATCCGTAATCCATCCCTCCATCCCTCCATCCATCCATCATGAGTCATCCATTCACCCATGTGAGCAAAATCCAAATTTAAAACTTCACCTAAACAATTCCTTTATCAAAGTAATGTTGAGAATTGTTATTATTATTATTATTATTATTATTATTATTATTATTATTATTATTATTATTATTATTATTGTTGTTGTTGTTGTTATTATTTTGATTATTTTGATTATTATGATGATGATGATGATGATTATGGTTATTATAATTATTATTATTACTGTGATGATGATTATTATGATTATGATTAGTATTATGGTTATTACTATTATTATTATTATTATTATTTATTTATTTATTTATTTATTTATTTATTTTTCGCTTAGTTACTCAACAGGATGACTAAAGACACCAACAATCTCATATCTAGGATCATTATTAAGAAAAAAAAATGGATTCGATACAATCCAATAAAAAAAAAAAAAAAAAAAAAAAGATTTGGATGCTTTTCTTTTCTTGTAACTGGCAGTGTGTGCATGGTTCCAGTTGCAGGGCAGAGCTTTGCTCTTCATCATAGTTCTTGGTTTGGGAGGATCGTTTCAGATCGGATGCCACATCACGCTGATCAGCTCTCCGTCTCCGGTGAGATCTCTGCAGGCTAATCTAATTAAGATAATACAGTTTCATATAAATAACAGTAATAATAGCATTTTTTAAAAAAATGTTTTTTAAGTGAACAATTGATGTGGAACAATTTGACACAAAACACTCCAAATGATATACAGTATAAGAGTTTAACACTTTAAATCATTAAAAATCATCTCAGTGACATTGAGCCAAGTGCCTACAGAGCAACGCTGTGTGCAGACTGTTCATTTTAACCTCTAACACACTCATTATTGTAGATTTAAATTACAAATTTTATAAACACGTCTGAATATTATCACTGCTACTGTTATATATAAGAATAATTTAAAAGTAAAATTGAAGAGACACTAAACCAGATACACTGAACGGGTTTCATCTATCTATCTATCTATCTATCTATCTATCTATCTATCTATCTATCTATCTATCTATCTATCTATCTATCTATCTATCTATCTATCTATCTATCTATCTATCTATCTATCTAATCTGTCTGTCTGTCTGTCTGTCTGTCTGTCTGTCTGTCTGTCTGTCTGGACAAAAGTATTGGGACATTTTTATTTAGAGGCTCACAATTGTATCAGACGTCTTGGGATGCAGTAGAATGAAATGTTCCTTTCACCTAAACTAGGAGACCCAAACCTGTTCCAGCCTAACCACACCCCTGTGCACAAAGCCAGCTCCATGAAGATCTGCTTTACGTGGGTCGGAGTGGAAGATCTCCTGCTATAGAGCTCTATCTATATAACCTTATTGAACACCTTTGGGATGAAAGTGAACACTGACTGCACACCAGGCCTCCTCACCTCACCTACATCAGTACCTGAGTTTACTCACACACTAGTGGCTGAATGATCACAAATCTTCACAAACAATCTCCAAAAGCCAGTGGAACATCTTTCCAGGAGAGTGGAGGTTGTTCTACTAGCAAATAGGGATTAACTGGGATGTTCAGAAAGCACATATCAATATTCTGGTCTTTTGTTCATACAGGGGATTTCTCTACTCTTAATACCTTTAGTTTAGAAAAATGTGATTTGTTTTTAACAAAAGGAAAAAAAAAACCATTTGATTCATTGCTGTTTATTTGCCATTTCCAGAAGGAATCTCCAGCCCTGAATGTTCCCTCATAGTAGATTTTTTTGCACTTTTATTGTTTCACTGGAACACGACAAAGTCGCGAGAAGTTCCAAAACGTTGCACGATGTAACTATAAAAGGATAAAAAAAAAAAATGGCATGGCTTCTTAATAAATTATTAGCTCCATTATCATTGGAATTTGTGTAGTATAATCCACTGAATCGAAACGCTTCCTGAAAGTGTTTAATTACATCCGTAGGGGGGTCAGGATTTGGCTCGATGTCTAAACGTTAATCATTCTGACATTTCAGTAGCATTTGTTAAATGTTGTGAGTTTTTGTCTCCATCCACAGTTCATTCAGAGCTTCATAAACAGTAGCTGGACCGAGAGGTACGGTGAAGCTCCAGGAGAAGACACACTCGACCTCATCTGGGCCACGGTCGTGTCCATCTACTCCATCGGTGGCCTCTTCGGCGCTATAAGTGTCAGCTACGTCCTCAGTTGTCTGGGCAGGTGCGTTTTTTCCCCCTTTCTTTTCTTGCTATTATTTAATTTATGGCCTTCATTTCTTGTTTCCTGTGTGGTAATCAGGATGTCAGACATTAATTAAACCAGATTCTAACTAGAGTGTTCTTTTGGGGTTTTTTTAAGGCTGAGTTCTGCCAAAGTCCATTAGGTTTATTTATTTATTTATGTTGCCTTTCACACACATATTGGATCACTTTCACAGAAAGAAAGCAATGATCTGGAGCAACGTGCTCAGCATCGCCACTGCGGGCATCATGGTGATGAGCAAAGAAGCCAATTCTTTTGAGATGATCATGCTGTCACGTTTCCTGTTCGGTGTGACCTCAGGTAAACACACACACACACACACACACACACACACACACACACACACACACACACACACACACACACACACACACAATTTCCAGTTATTATTATATTATATTACTGGTGGTGGTAGTAGTTTTAGTATGATGATGGTGGACTTGTTCAGTTTATACCCCAGGTGTTCAAAAGCTTTCCAACTCCTGTTGTTCTTTAATAAACATCTCTCGTTTTAGAAATGCTGTGTAGATTTTTTATAAAGCTCTTGATCTCTGATCTCTTTTCTACCATCCTACTGTTAAGGATTAGTCGGGAACATCCATCCGATCTACCTCGGTGAGAGCGCGCCTAAGAAAATCAGAGGGACCGTGTCGGTAACAATGGCTACCTTCAGCAGCATCGGAAAGTTGACGGGGCAGATTGCAGGTCTGAGGTAAGAAAATGAGAACCTCTTGAAGCCTTCAGGTGTAATCCTTCAGAGCACGGGAGATGATCTCGTTGATTTAATTGAACGGATTGAAAACTCTCGATCCATTAGGATGGAAGTAGATTCATAACAAAACTTGTAAACTTGCAATTGTAATCACATTACCACGATGATCAATTTGAGACCTCCGTGTAATAAGATATTAAACGGACAGAACCTTCAACCTTGGATGTAAATGGCTACAGTGCTCTCATTGGAGTATCAAAGGGGCAAATTGCAGGTTGGGGGGGTTAAATGATTATGAGGATAATGAGAAGCTACTGAGGCGTTTGCAATCCGTATCTATTCACCATGGCATGATATTAATTAAAGCTTCCGGATAACACAAATGTACACGTTATGTACTGTAGGAGAACATCTTGGAGAATGTCTTGGATTTAATGCTGCTTTGTGTTTTGGGAAATATTGTGTTAGCCTGAATTTGTGATAGCTATTTGTCGAGCCTTTGTTCAACAAAAGATGTGATTCGAGACTTTTTGGTGCTCTTTACATCATTAGTAGGATTTTAGAATGCTAGGTAGCTGTGTATGTCACCAAAGCTAGCTAGAATTGTTCTGAAATTAACAACATGTTAGCATAACTTCACACATGCATGTGTTGTGACAGTGAAATCCTAGGTCAGGAGCCTTTGTGGAACGTCCTGCTCTGCGTTCCGGTGTTTTTCTCCTTCGTCCAGATGATAACGCTGCCCTTCTTTCCCGAGGCCCCGAGGTATTTGCTGATTGAGAAAGGGCAAACCGAGAAGTGTCGAAAAGGTGAGAGTTCGGTTGAATCTGTCTCAAATCCACCATGGCACTTTGATTTTTATCCATTTATAGATACATTTAATGCTGAGAATTATTATGTGGACAATCCCATCCTTCCACATTGAGTCCCCATTTGCTGATATAATAACTTCCACTCTTTTGGGATGATGTTCCACTAGATTTTGTGAGTGGGCTTGTGGAGATTTGTGGAGATTCATTCTGCCACAAGGGTGTTAATAAAGTAATGATGTAGGTGAGGTGAGGAGGCCTGGGGTGCAGTCAGCGTTCCAGTTCGTTCTAAAAGTGTTCAACAGTGTTGGAGGTCTATAGCAGGAGATCTTCCACTCCAACCCATGTAAAGCATATCTTCATGGATCTGGCTTCGTGCACAGGGGTGTTGTCATACTGGGTTGGATCTTCCAGTTCCATAAATAGGAAGATTGAATGCCACCACGTCCAAAGACATTCTATACGATTGTGCGCCTCCAACTTTGTGGTAACAGTTTAGAGAAGAACCGCTTAGAGTATATCTGAAAACTACTTTTGTTTGCACGTGTATCAGTGACATGAGCCACTTCAGAAGATTGTTTTTTCTCACTTATGCATTAAATAAGATAAAATTGTATCTTCACATCTGGATCTGACTAAAAATGTGTATCATTGCAGCGATGCAGTGCTTGTGGGGTCCGGGTGACTATAAACTGGAGATTGAGGAGATGCAGCTGGAGCAGGACGCTCTGAAAGGACAACGTAGTAGAAGTGTGTTGGAGCTGCTGAAAGACTCGGAAGTTCGCTGGCAGTGTCTTTCTTTGGTCATCCTATACGAAGCCATCCAGTTCTGCGGTATCGCAGGAGTAAATATCCCAAAACATAACTGATGATTCTTTCAATACGTTTTATATATAGATAGACAGATAGACAGATAGACAGATAGATAGATAGATAGATAGATAGATAGATAGATAGATAGATAGATAGATAGATAGATAGATAGATAGATAGATAGATAGATAGATAGATAGATAGATAGATAGATACTTCAATCGTGTGTGCAGGTGTATTACAAAAAACAGATTTCCTTCATTGTTTGACCTAAGCTGAGGTAAAAAAAAATAAAAAATCTCGTTAAACCTAAACAGCAACAAACAGGGGAAAGTTAAAGTCAAACATGTCCAGCTATTTGGCTCAGTGGGAGTGTGTTTGTATCTGAATGCTGTAGTACCTGGTTCAAAGCTTGTGCAGGGTGTTTTATATATTTCTTAATCCAGCAATTTAATACTAAATGATAAATGTGTTTAAAAAGTGTTGCTGTCAGTCAGCACTCTTGGCACAGTGGGTTAGAGCAGGTGTGAGTGCTGCTGGTGGCCAGGGTTCAAATCCCAGGTTATCTGTTAAACAGTGTTTCGAGCATTAATAAATACAAATGCTTTGCTACTCTATAAAAACATTTTTTTGCTTACTTAGTAATTAAAATAGTAGGTAAGTAATTAAAAATATCTAGTATATAAAAAGTATATCAAGACAGAAAATATATACAAATGTATAATGAAAACAGTAACTGTTCAATAGTAAATATAAATATAAAGGAAGTTACTTGTTTAGTTAATAAAGAAAAGTGATTAAATAGTGCAACAAAAACTTATCAAAATGTAATTGTCATATATTGAATGAACAGATAAAACATTAGTAGAACATAAGTATTATAAATATAGAAAAATAATATATGTGAATATGCATTAATGAAAAAGTAAAAGTGTTTTACTAACAAAATAAAAAGAAAGTAGGTTAAAAAAAAAGGATAGTAATGATGGAATAATAAAAAATAAAAAAAAGGAAGTATTATTATAATAAGTATATATATATAAATAAATAAATAAATATATATATATATATATATATATATATATAAATAAATAAATATATATATATATATATATATATATATATATATATATATATAGCCCAGAGTAGCATAACCCCTCCCTCCACCTCTCCAGGAGCCCCGGTTGGGACATACTGGCTTTCACTCTTTTTCTCTCACTTTGCCAGATTTAGTGTCCCACCGGGTTCCAGCACCTTCAGCTCGCCAGAGGCGGTCACGAACCTGTGTGCTCGCAGTGACAGCCCCAACCTCACCTCTAGCCCACTGAGCCACCGGTGCTTTCTGTCAAACCTGCTTTTTTTAGGGGGTTTATTTTTTACATGATACACAAAAACATCTGATTCTAAACGAAAGACCTTAACTGAAGCCTGAAGCGAGGCTTGAACCAGGACTGTCAGGTTCACGCTTACCTGTGCTCTTACCCACTGAGCCACCAGGTCTGTGTAACCAGTGTGAACCTGCTGCCTTTTTTAGAGGGGTTTATATTTTACCTGATAAACAAAGACATGTGCTTTAAAAGAGAAGACCTAAACTGAAGCGGGGATTGAACCAGGACTGTCAGGTTCACACTTACCTGTGCTCATACCTACTGAGCCACCAGGTCCTTGTAATCAGCTTGAACCTAGAAATATATATATATATATAGAAATATACAACCCACAGCAAGCTTTGAAGCAGGATATGTTCTCTTAACAGCTAAGTCAACAGTAATGTGTATAAACAGCTCGGACCTCCATCCTCCGGTTTTACGCAGGAAAATATCCCAGGGGCTCTGGATTTACAAAGCAGCACATGAACAAGGCATTCTGGTGGTGCAGTGGTAGAGCTGCTGTCTCATGCATCTAGGATCTTTAGTTTGATTTTTGGTTCAGCTAAGAGCCAGATTTGCTTTATGTCTACCTATAGGTTAAAAATTGATAAAATAAAGAGAAATTACCAGGAACAAGTCAGAAGAAAAAGATAATAAAAACCACCAAGAAATAAAATGTCACTTCAATGGAGTCATTTCAGGGTTTGTCTGAAGAGCTAACATTTATACATTCAGTGACACTGATTATTTCACAGACCGTTCTGCAGTGTTAAGTATTATTATTAATTAAAAAAAAAAAAAAAAAAGTTGAGAGATATATATATATAAAGACTGTTTTAATCCATGCCGAGGAAGCAAACGATCATAGCACGGCTGTTTCCATAGTTTCTCATTCATATCACACTCCTACTGTGGTTCCACAGATCAGCCTTTTCGCCTACAGCATCTTCAAGGAGGCTGGAATTCCTGTGAATAAGATCCGCTACGTCACGCTGGGCGTCGGGGCGTCCGAAGTCCTCACCAGCATTACGTGTGTAAGTAGATTACATCAGACGAACCTGATCTCGTGTAGCATGCGATCACGGCTTTACATACAACTTTTTACATTTTAATGAGCTTATAGATTATATTATAAATGTCTCAGTGATAAATGAGGGTAAAAGTTATATAATTAAATAACGCTAAGATACACTATATCTTATGGTATGTGCTTTTCCACATTCATCTCCATTTTGCTCTTATAATTCCCTCCACTCTTCTGGGAAGATGTTCCACTACATTTTAGTGTGATTATGGATATTTGTGTAAATCAGCCACAAGGGTGTTATGAAAGTCAGGTACTGATGTAGGAGAGGTGAGGAGACCTGGGGTGCAGTCAGCGTTCACATTCATGCCAAAGTTGTTTAGAGGTGATGAGTTTAGAGTTCTATAGCAGGCCATCTCAAGATCTTCCTCTCTGAAGCATGTAAACCAGATCTTCAAGGATTGGCCATACTGGAACAGGTTTGGGTTTCCAAGTTCAAATAAAAGCAAAATTGTATTATACAACATCCGAAGACGTCCTATACAATCGTGTACCTTCAGCTTTGTGGTAACAGGAACATGGCAGGAAAAGTCAAGTGTCTGCAAACTTCTTGCAATATAGTGCATATTCACAAAAGGGGGCCACCTTAAGTCTCGTCCATGCTTTAATCCATATAGAACTAAATCACCTACACTTTGTATTGCCAGCTGGCACTCTTGGGGTCCTTAGAACTTAACCCTTAGTACTCCAGGGGTGCTGAAAGATGGCTGACCAAAAAAACAAGCTCTATGAATATGCAAAGTAGAACCAAATTAGATCCTACACAACTATTACAATACATTTGCATATTAGAATTCGGCGCCTGAATTTTACGATTTACATACACTACATGGATAAACGTATTAGGACATGATTTTTCCAGCCATTAATGCTCTACTTCACACAGTTACTACAAAGTTGGAGGCACGCAATTGTATAGAATTGTATAGATTTTCCCTTCACATGAACTAGGAGACCCAAACCTGTTTCAACCATAGGGTTTAAATGGGTTGAATTGGAACATCTTAAATGGCCTGCTATAGAACTCCGACCTCAACCTCATTGCATTTACATTTACATTTGTGGCGTTTAGCAGACGCCCTTATCCAGATCGACGTACAAAAGCGCTTTGAGTCTCTAGCAATGAATAAATCCACACTGGTACGCAAGATTACAAACTTAATATAAATATAACTCTTGAATTCCACAGAGCACATAGTAATTGAGACACTGATTAAAGGAACATACTGTACAACGATCGACTACGGCTATACCACGTGTTTCTTCTACTCAACAGAGCTTGCTGATCGACCGCGTTGGACGGCGAGTGCTGCTTTGGGGAGGTTTTGGGATCATGGCTGTTATTATGTTATTGCTCTCCATCACACTTCAGCTCAGGGTGAGTCTCTTATTTCTGATGCTGATCCTGAGGTCCTCGGGTCACTTTTCTGAAACTAGGAGTTACCAAATCCTGACAGCAATCTAGACAACAATTACTGGAATTGTTCACGATGTAATATTCAGATGTTTATTAAATGCTGAGTCATGCTAATTTATACCTGAAACATGTTGAATGGAATTTCTATTTGACTTATTTGACTTCTCATTACTTATTTTTTATTTCCTCTGGTCATTATTTGCATTAATGTCTAATATGTAGCTATATTTTAGATGTTTTTCCCAGGTTTCAGTTCTGAACATGTGTCCACCAGCCAGTAATGGAGTTTTTGTCACTTGGTACTAGGATTATGATTTTTGGGTTCCGTACACCACGGTCGGCCTCGTGTTCCTGTTTGTCATCTGTTACGGAGGAGGACCAGGTACAATCTTGATATCAGTGTTTCAAAAGCTAAGAATGATGCCGTTTGTTTGGATGAATAACTGACGTGCCTTTGATTGACAGCTGGGGTCAGCGTGCCGCTCGGTTACGAGATGTTCGTGCAGTCGCATCGCTCCGCCGCGTTCACGCTAATGGGAGTTTTGATATGGGGAAGCTTCTCGGTGTTTGGCTTTGTTTTCCCATTTGTTCTTGTAAGTCTCATGTCACGAAATATATAACCTACTCTTGCATCATGTGTAGTATTAACCCTGTACGAGGTCATGTAGCGTTGATTATTTGAACCTTTTTAAACGTAATTGTTCTTATACCGCAAGCAACACGTCGACGCTAAAACACTTTTTGGATTAATTAAAGATTTCCGTCTATTTACAGTTACATTCAATGTCGTTGGAACAGCCACAAAGCAAGTTCCTGTTATCATCTACATTATAGCAGCTATAACCTGTCAGGAACATGAAAGGCAAAGTTCTTAAGAGCGAAAAAGCGTAAAGGGTTCGATCTTGAAGACTTGGTCATAAACGTTATAGCTATGGATCTCCTGAAGACTTAGAGCTGGAGAAATCTCCTGTGAGCTGGAGAGAGACAAAATAGACACTTTTCTCCTCAGAGAAAACCTCACCACATGAGCAACTTGAGACATTTGTAAATCATGTGCAGCATCCTGCCATGCAAGTCCCTGCTAAAGTTGTTACTATAGAAACGTTAACCATTAAGCACTTTGTCTGTGGAATTTCTGCAGAAAAAATGTAACCAATACGTTCTGACCAATGCAGTAATGCTGTGGAATAAAAACCGAATCTAAACAGTACAGAACAATGCGACAATAAGGTTTCAGCTGTACTACTACTTCCTGTTCTCCAGCGTAAAGAACGTAATTATCGCTATTTAAAATATGCACAGTCACGCAGTTATAAGTGTGAACAGCAGTCAGGAATAAAGAGATTCGCTGTGCATGGTGTTTCTCTTCCTGACTGTTCGAAGACTAAAGAGAAGTTCTCTTTTTCTCCTCAGAGTGCTATGAAGTCCTTCAGCTTTCTGATCTTCTCGTGCGTCTGCATGGTCGCGTCCCTCTACATGTTCTTCGTCTTGCCGGAAACAAAGGGCAAAACTTCACTGGAAATCGCAGAGGATTTCAGAAACATACGAGCTTGTAGGTCTCCGGCCGAAGACAAACGTCTGGAGACGAAGTTGTGAAAGAAAACGGATGTGAAGTTGTTCACAAATGCTTTGCTGTGTGTTTTGTTTGCATTTAAGTTTGTTGTTTTGTTTGCCTAGCTGTTACAGTTTATTTAATTGTTTGTGTTCAAACTAAGGAAGCTCTGAAATTTCCTCAGAAAACTTCCTCTTTCAAAATACAGTTTGCTTCTTAGAAAACAGACTCACAAGCACTACAATCAATATCACAAATCAATAACAGCTAAACTTCAAACTAGTAAAGAAAACAAGCAGTTAATAAGATTATTTATACACATTATATGAACAAAAATATCGAGATACCGGACATAAGTGTTGTATGTGCTTTTTAAACATCCCATTCCACAGTTAGTCTCTATTTTCCTGTTATAATAACCTCCACACTTCTTGGAAGATGTTCTGCTAGATTTTGAGGTGCACTTCATTCAGTTCTAAGAGTGTTAGTAACGTCAGGTACTGGTGTAGTGGAGGTGAGGAGGCCTGAAGTGCAGTCAGTGTTTACATTTATTCCAAATGTCATTCCAGTATGGTTGAGATCAGAGCTCTATAGCAGGAGATCTTCCACTTCATCCCATGTAAAGCATATCTTCATGGAGCTGGCTTTGTGCACGGGGATATTGTCATGCTGAAACAAATTTGGGTCTCCTAGTTCAAGCGGAGGTCAAAAGTCAGGTGTCCCAATACTTTTTGTCTACATAGTGTGTATAGGTGGACTGGCTGTGTCCCAGTAGAGATCATGCATTTTTACAAGTGAATGGTCTAAATATAGAAGAACATCCAGTCAGAAATGTGTGCGCACCCCAGTGACCTGCTTTTACCCACCGAGGCTGAGAACCTCAAGAAAATCACTGTGGCATTCTCAAAAGATTCATAATGAACTCCACCTCATTGTCCGAATTGATCCTCATCTGCATTTCAATTTGAATTAACAGCACAGTGGCTTTAGGAGTCCAGCGGGACTTCCAATCGGGCTCCTTTCCAAGGGACTCTCTCTTATCAACGTCTGCCAGGCAGCACTTTTTTTTTTTTAATACTCCGACCTCATTTACTGTTTAAATATAAGAACTGTGCTATTCTTAGACAAGAAATATATTCTGATTCACATCACACTGCTAACGAGATGCTTTTTTTAATCTGCCGTTCCTCGTCCGAGTAAACCTGGGACTTAATCGTGTGCGATAACTCCCTTTGCATTCATGTGCTAATATCGACTGCACTCGAACGCTGCGAATTCCAATGGAGAAAATAGAGAATGAACAGATAGCACACAAAGTGATGGAATGCCTATGTAAAAATACCTAGCAGCCCTCAAAACATGCTCTTTTTTTGGCAAATTTGATTTCATTACAACCCAGGAATTACAATTTCCATGTTATTTCTTTCTTTCTTTCTTTTTTTTTTTTTCATTTTTTTCATTTACATTTACAGCCAACATCTCTGGCTAGCTAATAATGGTATATGCTAATGCTATGGTATCGAATCAATCAGTTCAATTCAATGTTAGATGAAGTTGGAATTATGGGTTTTGTAGCCCATCATTGTTTTTCCTCTAAAAACAAACTTTCAATCACTAATGGTTCTACAACCTGGGAGGTCCTGGGGTCTTTGTTAATAATGCAGAACCGTGAAACTCAATTAAAAAACGTAAAAATTTAATTAATTAAAAAAGAGCAAATAAAATCAGGTTCAAACAAAGAACTTTCTGCTTTCTTTCTCTAAGCAGGAACGAACAAGAGGAGAAGAACTTGGATTTTAGAAAAATTGTTCTGTATTAGTTTGAAATCTTTCTATCCTTCACCTGAAAACAAGTGCATACAAGGTGAATTTTGGATTTAGTGTCTTACTATAGTATTAAATAAGCAGCAAAACCATTGATAGAAAGATAAGACGCGGTAATTGTTTGCTTTTTAAACAAGCTGAACGATTTCCTCTTTGATTTTGGATGAATGTGTCTGCAGGACAACTCCGTTCCATTACAACCAAAGACATTCAATGGTTTGCGTTAGCAGCAGTGATCCAGCAACAAATCCTCATGATTCAATATTAGATCTCATGGTTTTTATGCACACAACCAGTACATCATCATTTTCTGTAACTGCAGGTGGATAGTTACAGAAAAGACCTGTATAACCTGACATGGAGAACAAGAGTTTAACTTCTCCAAAAAACACAGCAAGAAAACAAATCATTAAGGTTTGTCTGGTTTTTACAATATATACATATTTCATTGTCTGTAATACTCACCAAATTCAATATTTCCTTTCACTTGTCCAAAAATTTCTAAGAACCTCCAGAATTGTCCTATCAAACTGTCTTTGGTGTGGTCTGAATTGCAGTACACCTGTTTGGTCAGATGGGGGAGGTGTTTAGCTTCAGAGATTGGGATTCGTGCTGTAACTGTTATTTGAATGAAAACAGGTGACAGAAAGTGGGGGGAAAAAAGAGAACGGAAAAATGCATACATGCAGAAAGAAATTCATGCAAAACCAACAAAGACAAAATGAAACAAAAGAAGAGAAAGAAGGAACCTTGTAACAAGCCACAAAGAAAAAATCACATAAAAGAAGAATTAATCCAAGGACTACACAATTTTACTGGTATTTAAGTATAAATTAGCATCTAAAACAGTGCTAATAAAGCTTTCACATGTACCATGAGAGGATTCATAAACCTATAACCCCAAAGTATAGGCAAAGTTTGCCCTTTTCTGTCAGCGTGCCAGGGACAATTAGGTCAGTTTGTGAACATGTTCAATGAACAAATGCGGCGCTAACACGTACTGAGAACGACGAGCGCTTTGACAGAACAGAAGAGCAGCGTTTGTGTCATCTATCTCACGCCAGTGTCTGTCATCAAGACAAAGTCATTGGCAGCTGTACCCTGACAGTGCAATCTGTTAAGGTTTGAGGGGTCAGGCTAGGTTGCTCGTATATAATCAGGTCCATTAGCATGATTATGAATGTGGATGCGGGCTCGTCGTGACCGAAGGCAGCTATTATTCATCTGAAGGATCATGAGAATGGGGGCAGATGGCCTTTGTTACTTAATCACGTGACGTTCCTGACTTTTTTAACAAGTACAGCATACAACCAGCCTTCTTCCTCGCCTTCTGGCATCAGAGAGCCAACAAACACTGGGGATTTAACACTAGCAGCCAAATGGACCGACATGGGACGTCTTTGATCAGTTTGTATAAGAGCTGGCAATAGGCAAGAGCGCATAACCGGTTTGATGAAATTACCAACTGGTTTGAGTGTTTGAGGACCACTGTCTCAACTAGCTAAAAGAAAGATAGCATAACTGCCAGCTGGTGGGGTTTTAGTAGCTTGCTAGGTTTGTTTGCTAGCTATGTCAGGTTCATTCGAGAACTAATTCATACATGTTTCTGGCTACATTATTAACTAGCAAAGATTTTAACATTATCCTGTTTTAGCACTTAAATGTTCATGACCAAATACCAACGTGCGCGAGCTAATCGAAGTTCACTCAGCTAGCTGTTGACAGGTGGTGTGTTTCTGTAGAGGGTGTTGACTTCTGATTGGAAGATTATCACTATAAAACCATTTCCTTTAAAACATTTGAAGCTTAAGCTAGCTAATCAACTGGGCCAGATCTGTCCCACCTCTTTCCCCTCGGTCTTAGACACTGCTGCTCTCCTTTGACAGAAAATTGCTCTGGATTTGGATTGCATCTTAAAATATATATCATTTCAAATGAATTTACTTTACATTTCACTGCGAGTTGTATCCTGTATATAACTAAGATTTCGATTTTGTATTTATCGCAAAGTGCACATAATAAATGCATTCCCTCTTTTTACTTTGAAATGGTGACCTAAAATAACAACACAACAGTTAAACAAAGTTGATCATAAGGAAATGAGTGTATTCAAAATAAATCTGTTTGCTCCCCTAGAAAAAAAAGAAAAGAAAAAACGATTCTTATAGAACTTAAATAAATCCACTGGAAATCCTTTACGGCTTGAGATTTGAGACCCGTTTGACCGGGAGCTATTAGCTTGGTATGTTCACCATTTAGCTTCACGTCAGAGAAAAAGTGAAGCAAGCCGGCGATCCAGCAGATACCAAGCATGTACATGCATGTAGTGTTATTATATGCGAGGGACACGGCCATCTTGGGAGCTCAGTAACACCATTAACATGCTTTAGGGCGACAGAGGCATGAGCCGAAGGCCTCGATAGGATTAGCGGCGCCGTAATCTAAAAATTCCATGAATCTAAAACACCTCGGAGACTTTTTCTCGACTTTGGAGTAAAAGTGAGCGTTGAGCTCCGTTTGAGCGCTGATGTTTCTCAACTCAGACCCACATTGCGTGTGGGTGTCGTGAATGAAACGCGTCACCAATTCACACCGCACTGAACACCTCGGGGAGGTTAGTGTGGAGAAAAGAACAGAACAGAACAGAACAGAGAGAAACAACAGAAAAGAAAAGAACAAGTAAAGAAAGAAAGAAAATATGACTAGGAAAAAATAAAAATAATCAACGACTAGGCGGTGAAATGGAGCAGAATCGTTGATCATTTCCTGTAACGACAGGGTTTTAATTCCACTCTGATTTATGATTTACAGTTACATTTAACATTGTGGAAGACCCTGTTACATCAATATAATATAGGAACGCAGTAGAACAGAAAGAAAGTCTCCTTTCACTGTAGCCACAGCTGCACTGCACGCATACATCATCCATGCAGAAGCATCGATTTTAACCTCGTAACACAACCCCGGGTGTTAAGTGCATTTTTGAGCATTTTTTCCATTACAGTTTTCCTGGGGATTTAAAATAAAAAAAATGTGTGTGAATTGTGTGTTTTAGTTCAAATTCTACAGGAAAGAAATCGTAAAAGTATAAATGGTTCTTGAAATGTCCTTGTAAGCGTAGCTGGGACCAAATAGATTCCTTCTCCTCTGTCAAGCCTTTGTGGAATGAAGAAAGCAGCTATTAAACAAGAATATATATGAGCTTGTGCAGTTTGCTACAGACACGGTTTGCAAGCTCTGACTAGTGCAATCGAAGGACAATAAAATGCGGACAGTATTGTACGCCTGGCTACATGGCCCCAAGTGCCTCCAACTTAAAAGTCTGATTGATGTGAGTGAAACAGCCTTCAAGCAACATGCACTTTACACTACAGGCGCCTGCACCGCTGATTCTGAAGGCATCATGGCAACAGACACTCTTTGAAGCGACGCATCTGAGAGTAAAACTATGAAATAAAGACTATACTTGAAATAATTTAATACAAATTCTAGCCCCACTGTATCAATGATCATATATTTTCTTACACACCTACATCTTTTGAGAATAGCCTCTTGAAATAACTAGAATACGCTGCCTAATTGAAGATGTAAGAACGGGATCGCTGATACTGTAAAGGCCATTACTGCCAGCTTTGATTATGTGACATGGGAAACACACCGAAGGTGGTGTTGCTTCTCTTCTGTTTATTTCCCCATCTTCACCAAGCACACTACAACACGCCGCTAACAATTACGACACGTTCTAAATGCAGCTGGAATCCGAACCAAGCTGCTATTTTCGAATTCCCATCCCCATCCGAACTGGGGTCAGGCCTCTTTCCGCCGTTGCTAATTGAACACACATGATAAGGAGCAGACTGGAAATCTGCGTCCATTTGCAGTCACACGATTCTTATTCACGGGTTACTGTTCCGGGCGCAAATTAAAATTCCTGCGTCCTGCAGTTGTGAATAATTAGATCAGACTATTTGAAGGCTGTGTGCTAAGGGGTAATTTGGCGCAGTTTGGATTTAAAAGACAGATAATTACGCATTTCGGCAACCTTCGAACGAGACTCCACATCCTCCGTAGAGGGAATAAATAGCAGCTATGGGAGTTATTTAGGGAAGCTGACTCGACACAAGCCCTGACCGAGCGGAAGGCAGGAAGATTTCAAGAGATTAAAAAAAAAAAAACTTGATGCAAATGTGGGAGGATTAAATGTCTATCTATGGTGCATCCACTTTTTGTGGATTAAAAGTTTTTTTTTTTTTTCACTTAAAAAGAAAAATAATTTCTTATTGAAAAAATGCCTTCTCCGCTTCTTTTCATCATTTCGGAGATTAAATTCATAAATGACCTTGAATGACCCTGATCTGCATTAGCATTTTATTACTTTCTAGGAGCAACATTGATTAAAAGAATTGATTAGCGGTGAATCTTAGTGCTTAGTATATGTCAAATATGGACCACTATGGATGTTTTTATGGAGGACTGCTTTGTTAATGGAAGCTGGAAACATTATCAGATGTGAAAATTTTGAAGTCATTCACAAGTTCTGCATCTTCATTACATCTTTTATGAGAACAAAACAAGGAGGCCATGTTCTCTTTTAAACAATGACCCTGAGGTTCCATATCAAGACCATAATCTTTAAGCTCGAAGATCCAATTAAGGATTTGAAGGACGTTCTGCGGTTTTGTGAAAACCTGTGCGCACGGAAGACGTTTTTGAAGAACACTAAACATGTGTAGCTTACAGTTCATTCTCTGGCTTAATGAAATGATTCCACACTGAACAACAGCAGTGGAGCTCGAAAGCTACGAGTAGTGCTTGAAACAACTATTCGTAAATCGTAAGGAATCCAATGACGGATTGGCAGTTCAGCACGGCATGAAGCATATCCACAACCCACAATTCATATTTACCGACAACCTGCAGCAATGCGCATAGTGTGGGCAAGGTTTTCGAAGCGCCCGAGCATTTTACACTCGTCTTAAAAGTTAGAAAACGCTTTCCTTAGGGCATTACCCGCATCAAACCTGGTATAAATTCACGCAAACAAGCTTGCTTCAGCAGAAACCCGCTTTGAAAAGCGCTTGATGGTTCCCATTAGTGAATTTGACATGGTGTGTTTTAAAGGGGGGATTTGTCAAGGCTAAAACCTCTCTCATATCGTTTCTTTTCTCTCCACTTAAACGCCAAAACCCCTGACTGTTCTAGATTTTTTTTAAATAGCCAACATAATTATTCTGTAGGCCGAACAAGGACCTCTTGGAGAAATGGCTGCGTTTTTCCAACTATAAAAATAAAACGGACATAAGATCCTATGAAGCAGACGTATCAAGAGGATAACATTCGACTGCCTGTGTAGATGAGACGCCCCCAAATCAGACGATGCCATCTTCCAAAGCATATTTCCTTTCATTAATCAAACTGTTTCAGACCTAAGCTAAGTATTCCCAGGACAAATAGAAAAGAAATCATACCGGAGCATACACTGTCCTGATGAGGTTCATATGCTGAATTAGCAGCGCTCAATACGGGCTCCTCTTCCCCTCATCCGCACTCAACTCACTACTGAAAACAAAGAAGGTCCTGTTTTGTTTTTAAACTCTGCAAAAAGAAAATCTTGTCTCGGGTGATTTCAGATTAACTTCCAACACCACCACCATTTTGGCTGAATTTCTACACATATAGGCGTCGCCTGATCGGCTACAAAGAGATCATTCATTCGGTCATTTCCATCAATAAAAACCTTGGCCACTGCTGCTACTTCATATAAGTGAACCATCTCTACTGCTGGGTTGGAACCCAAGAGAGAACAGACCAGTACCGTCCCACCCAATCGCTCTCCAAATGCCTTTAATGTAGTTCACATGTTTATGAAGCTGTTCTATGAAATTGTTGCCAAATGCTTTTTTTTTCATCACAACAACATATATGAACGTCTCGAAGGACGTGAAGATTAATGCAAAGACTTGTAAAGCCTGGTACCTGCCATGTAGCTTATGTGCAAATTCCTTATTTCTCTATGATGCTATGGTTCATGATTCGATTTCCCAACATTAAGCCTGATTTATACTGGATGATGGTTGCCATGAAGGGGTGTAACTCGATGTGCTTTCCCATTTTTCCTGCTTTAAACACGCCAACTTTGAGAAATTATAGTCCAATATATCCCACTAATATAATTTTTCCATCCATCTAATGTTGGTTCGAGTCCAAGTAAATTTTTCGTAATTTGTTCGCCATTTTTAAAATATGAGTTATATGAATTTTGAAAATAATATTTATTTTGAAAGATTAACAACACAGCTCCCTACCATGTACTTTAAACTTCAGGTTGTCAAAACAAGAAACTGTGAAACTGATCGCTGGATTTTCATAAGCATGGCGTTTGCGGAGAGGAAACGTGTGAGTAACAGTGGGCAGACGATGCCTCATCACCGCGTTCTAATGCATTTATTCATTGAGCAGATGGCGATTCGATTTTTCAAAGGGCATTTCTTGTTTTGATGATCTGAAAGCAACACCTGTCAGTCAAAACTACTTGCCGAAATGCACTTTTTTAATTTCTGATACAGGACAAAAAAAACCAAAAAAACAGCAAAGTAACTTGCATGCGTTACTATTGAATCTCTACATTATACTTAATACATAAATGATTCTATTGTTACAAAATATAAAAATATGTGGTACATCATTTACATTATATTTATTCTTTACATCATTAACTTAAGCGTTTTTTTTATTATTATTTATTTACTAATATACACATTGTTAATTATTTAATAGACTCGTTTCAAAACACACTGCAAGAAGTAAAACTAGGCTGGCTATAAATGGAGTAAAACTAAGAGCAATTGCAAGTTGGCTGCAGCAATACCGGGGAAAAAAACTTTCCAGGAAGTGATTATGTAGGAATATCAAAGGGTAAAAGTATGCAAAGAGTTTCTTAAGCTGACTTTACTGAGTACCGCTCACTGACAACCACACAATATTAAAAAGCAGATTCAAAGCAGGACAAGTGAATAGTTTAAATTGTTAAAGTGGAGGTGAGTGCATCAGGGGTGTATGTTAGGAGATGATGCAGTTTTTGCTTTTCCTGCGCTTGCGAGTGTGTAACTGTCCTCTGGTTCCTAGATGACCAGACCCTACGAGTCCGGTAGAGCTGTACTTGTGCAGTAACTCCTCACTGGTCATATACCTTAGGTTAACTGGCTTGGGGATCGGCTCCCCTAGGAAATAGCCTTCGTCCTCGGATTCGGAGGACGAAGAACAGGTAGAGCACCAGTCATCCTCGTAATCGTACGGATCCCAGGCGTAGCGACCCATGTGACGTTGCGGAGCCGGGTTCTGAAGCGTAAGGTCTGAAGTTGTGCGAGGGCACGGCCTGAACGCCTGCTGTCTCAATCTGGCATCTCTGTTTACTGGATCGCGGAGGCTACGTGGGGGAGGAAACCGATCATAATCCTCGCATACACGTAACTGAGATCGCTCTGGCACCGGACGATGCTGGGCTGCCAGATTGAGTGCGTTTTCAGAGCGAGAACGGCGAGAGCGGCGCGAGCGGTGATGATGCCGTCGTCGCGGCTCTTCCGGTTCGACAACACGCCGGTGAGTCCGCTCACTCATCGGTGCCAGACGGGCGTTGTGAGCGCTGCTCACTAAACTCGCCCTGTCCTCTTCCTGATAGGTAAAGCCAGGGGGTAGAATGGTGATTCCAGGAGACGGCTGGGAATATGGATGTGGATATTTCACCTGCACGGGGGGTTCCATCTCCAGGTACGGCTGTCCAGTGGTGAGGCTATGGAGAGATTCTGAACTGTGGAACTGCACTGAAGAGTTTAGGGTGCCCATGTTGCTTTTCTCTGAGACATTCATGCCAGAGTCTTTGCTCAAGTCGGGCATAGAGAAGCGGGACAAGTGCTCCTGTCTCTTACCACCACCATCTGCTGAGGTACCTGCATTCAACACAAGAACAGGTAAAAACATTACTCGTTACAGCTGTGAAGAATGTCTTAATAAGAAAATCAATGCCTAACAATAAACCAAGAGCTACCTGTAGCATTTGACAGAGCTAGTGACTCCATGGAACCACGGGGCGTTTGCTCAAGTGGTGTCAACTGTTCACTAAAGCTAAGTGCACTGATGGGGTTCCTGCTGCGGCCAAGTTGAGCCGCAACCTCCCTCTCTCGTTCCCTCTCTCTCTCCCTCTGAAAGGCATGCATGCTGATAGAGCGTTTGTCCATGAATCCGTTGGATGGCACCTCGTTAAAGCTAGCCTGTGACTTCAGCTCGGACGGGTAATGTGTCTCCGGCTGGAGCCAGTTCTCATTAAATGAATGTACCTTGAGGGCAGATATAGGGGGTCTCTTGGACTGCGCAGATTCTTTAGGCCTGCTGTCTTGCTGGGCATAGGACGTCCTGATGTTGCACTGGCTCAGCAGTTGCAGAGGAGTCGGTGAAGATTCATTCCGACTCTCATAGCCGTATCTATCAGTTTGCTTTTTCCAAGATGGAGATTCTCTGGTCAGACTTGGGGCCTGACTCGACAGACTCAGCAGATCCATCTGCAAGGAAAGGGGGTCCACGTCAGCCGAATAGCGCCCGCTGGAAGTGTTTCCACTCTTGCTGGATTTCGAGCTGTGCCTGGTTTCACGGGTTCGGCCGCTTTGAAATGCGGAGTCCGACGAGTCCGAGCCATTGGCGTCCTCGTTCACGCTACAAGCCCGAGAGCAGAAGATCTGACCCTGCTTGGGCAGAAATGGACGACCGAGTAGGGACTTCTTGCAGCGCGCACAGCAGAAGCAGTCTTCAGTGGCGTGCCAGTGCTGACCATCGTAGGTCATCTGGCCCTGGTCAATACCTGCGATGGAAAAAGTTGCTATTGATATTGATTCAGATATTCCATCCAAAATAAAATAATCAGCAAAAAAAATCGACTGTAATTTCTTGCTCAGTTTGAAATAAAAGCATTTTTCAGGCAATGAAAACTGTTAAGAGCGCGAGTTACTGATTAAGAAGTCTTAATAAGATCAAATATCACTCTCGGCGCATTTTAACGGCGCTATTGACGAGCGAGATAAGCGTAGGAAAAATGCCAAATATCAGGATATCCAGTCTTATTCCCCTAAAGTGTAGAAGTGTTTGGCGTTAGCTGATTATGCTGCATGCCTTGCACTACACAAATACATTACATTTTAATTGTAGCTCCACTTACACACGCAAACCGGCCCCGGGCTAATGGGCAACATCTGTTTTCGAACCAGTTTCTTTTCAAAATCAGTTTCACTCCCATACTTTCTGCAGCCTATACAGAAAATGATTACAGACAGAATTTTTACTGAGTGACATGCCAAAACGCAGCTGGAACCGATGCTGGGCTCGAGACCAACGAGCCGGGTTATTATGGGATGGAGAGCTGCCTTGTGACACAATGGGGGATAAGTAAGTAATGGAAACATTGGGCAATATATGAATAATAATGTCAATAAGTGTTATGTCTTTAGGACCGCTCTGGTCTTGCTTGGATCGCTGTTAGTCACTATTTTCCTGCAAGAAACATCATTTCGAATGAATTATTGACCTGCTGTCATGTTGAATAATTATTCAACAACAGTTATAGGTTAATCGTGGGGTTAACGGACATTATTTTGTCATAAATACCTCCCACCAGAAAGAAAAGAAAAGTGGAATGGATTCAGTCAGAAACAGGAACTAGTTTCTCCTACTCTGACACTAATGCCCTTGACACAAATAAAGCCCACCAATACAGTGGGGTGAGTCATATGACAAATCATGGACCCAGGACTCTTTCCCTTTTATCCAGCAGGTTTTATGTTTAGCAGAATACTAGTCCATCCTCTGCCAAGCTGCTTTCTAACATGGGATTAGGATGAAGGTGGAGTCCATTCCCTGTTTGGCGTTTGTTTCATTCGAAAAACTTTTCATTCCCTTAAGAAAAATCCAGATCAGATGTTTCACAGCTGAACATTTGCAATTCCCTTCCAAAGGAGATTTAGCCGGTCCAGTAGGCCGCCGAGGTGCCGAAATGTGATCCTACCGATATGTTCTCCGCAGGAGTCGCAGTACTCGGCGTAGAGGGACTCGAAGCATCCGCAGCAGTACGGCCGACCCTCTTTCATGATGTAGCGCTGGCCGCCCAAAACCGTCTCACACTCGAAACAGCAGAAGTGCTTCATGTGCCAGTGCCTGCCTTCTGCTTCTGTGCACTCGTCTGCAAAGATGATCTGAGGGAAAGAGTTGAAGGGTGTGATGGAAAGTGATGCATGGCCCCATTTATCATTAAATAGAAGCCAAAAGCCCAACTGCACCCATCCATTACATTTAATTTTAGGAGAGAAAGCGAGGCTCAGTGGAATCCGTCGCAGACGCCTTCGCCCCGGGCTACTACCCTGCGCCAAACACCCATATATCAGAAATGTACAATTTTCGACTGCTGGATCGTGTTCCAGGGTCCTACATATTCAAAATGAACATGATTATAAGAACAGGACAAGGGGGTCAGACACCTGAATTATTCATGAACATTATTAGTTTAATGCCTCCATTAATCCAGCTAAGCCTTTACTGTTAATCAGCGGTGATTAAAAATGCATGGACTCGTGTTGGACTTCTTTCTTTACACATGTGCGGCTCTGAAAACGTTCCCAAAGCCTGTAATCTGACACAAGACTAAGTGTTATATATAGACGGCTTCTAAACCGCTAAAAGGAAAATAACAAACAAATAAATCGCTTTCCAGTCCTTAGTCAATTTATTAGATATCGTCAGATTAGAGTTGGGAAGTAAACTGTGCAAGAAAGTAGGTCACAAGGCCCGAGATTTGGGGACATCCAGGACGTTCATTACCGCAGAAAATGTAAAATATATAACTAAAAATATTCAAAGATGGGATTAGTTGATGAAGCAGCGTTAAGATTACCACCCCAGTGGAGATTTTATTTTACGACCAATCCAAATCACATCCTAGAACTAAAAACTGACTATACTTTCATGCATAGAGTTGTTACATGGTGTGTGCTGGGCTCGTCGTACCTCGTCGCATGCTGAACATCGAGGTTTCAGCCTCTCGGCATGGTGCCGGCCACAGTAGATTTTGCCCTCCTGGTAGAAGTAAATGAGGTCCACCAGGAGCTCGTCGCAAGTGCTGCACACAAAGCACTGAGGGTGCCAGCACACGGCATGACCCCCTCGAGACGCGAAAACGGCGATGTCTCCTCCGTTAATCTGTCCACCACACTGATGAAAAAAAAAAACATCAGATGCTACAATGTCCTTCAATGTATAAGAGAAACGTTAACAGTTAAGTAGTTAAGACTTTGGATCAGAGGGTCGCTGGTTAAAATCCCATCATGCTGCCACTGCTAGGCCCTTGAGCAAAGCCCTTAACTGTACAAATGATTTGGTTCAATTCAGTTTGATCTGTAAAGTGCTTTTAACAATAGGACATTGTCCCAAAGCAGCTTTACAGAGATAAAGAGGTTATAAAGTTGCATAAGGAATGTATAAGTGTGTAAAACCCTTTTCCAGTTGCAGTGCTGAGGAAACTTGAGCTACGGAAAGTGGTATTTCACTCGTTTAGCTGTTGGATTTATAATGAGAAGGCAATGAGCTTAAATCCCAGTACTGCCATTGCTGGGGCCCTTCAGCAAGGCCCCTAAACCTCAACTGCTAAAATAATAGTAACCTATTTTGGATTAAGGCATCTACCAAATACATACATGTAAGCAGTATGAACATGAGCAGACAATATTATTTTTTAAGCTTTTTACTTTAAATCACAATTACTCAGTGATCCAAAATGCGACCTAAATAAAAATAAATAACAGAATTACATGTAAACTGGGGAAAAAAAATAAAATGCAGCCACCGTTTACAACTAGACGCTTTAACCATTTGAATGGCGGGTGAAGCTGTGATTGGAAAATAATAAACGCCATGGTTGGGTGATGCTGCCAGATTGCAGTTATTTTCCTCTAACAGCATACCCAACAGTGCTTCCATTCCTGTTCCACTACATCGATTCGCCAGCGATGCACTTATTCTTCACACTTTAAAATTGCAGCGGTCTCGTAAACGTTTATTCCCGAAAACATAAGACAATTATGCAAATTATGGTTATGGTTTGAGGGACGTTTTATAGAATCGCACCCGTTTGATAAATGCAGTCACGCAGAGGTCAGTGCTGGGATGTTGGGGATTAAATCAATAGAGCGAACCTTTCTATTACAGAGTCCATCTGACAACAGTGACTGACAAAAATAGCTATAAATCTAATATCATGGGGTCTTCGTTTTCGTGCACACGCTCTTTTTAATTCCCTCGGTCCATCGTTCGACTGTATGGTGTTTAATATCTGCTATTAAATATAAACCCAAAACACTATTTAGAGCACCTTCAGTTCCAGCACAGCTGAAGACTGAATAAATATCTGCAGGTTACAGAAGAGAAAGAGTGAGAGTGAGTGTGTGTGGACCATCTGTGTGTCAGGGGCAGCAGAAGGGGAGGAAGGGCAAGCAGGTGGACTCGAGGATCTAAACATACTCAAAGCTATGCTTGGACAAATAAATCTTTTAAAGTAAACAGGCATAGGTGTAGAACCAAACCTGAATTTTCTCCTTATACATCTGTACATTTTAGTAATAATTGAGGAAATGCGTGTTGGAAATTTGTGACCAGATGTGACCTTTAGACACTGTGGCATATTTATGGCTGGAAAAAAAAAAAGAAAAATCGGCATATTATAGATTCTTTTTGTCACAGAAATATGTATGTTTCATGGATTCGTATGTTCCATGGAACGTATCCTGTTCTTCTTTCCCGATTTTTACTTAGAAATAGATGCAAACATACCTCATGCCTTGTAGTACTTAAATAATAAAATAATAACTAAATTGATGTTATCAGTAAATAAGACCATGGTTAGCAAACTACATACTAATCTGATATGCAAAACACCAGATGGAGTCACCTGTTCACATATGGCTCCAGTCATGGTGACTGGAAAAGGCCTGACGTTACCCCGGCCCAGGTTCTCCCTTTTTCTCTGGTTACTAAAGAGCTTCAGCTCCCTCTTCTCCTCGTCGTCCAGAGAGCTACAATACCGCACCTGAGCAGGAAGGAGTGATTGTGCACACACAGACTCCGATGTTATTTACATAGCAACAAGACAAAGTGTGTTTATGTAAAAAAGCTAAGTACAGGTGTGCTGAGAAGGACACGTGCGTTAGCGCTCTTACCTCATTGTCGTGAGGTGGCAGCTGGTGCAGAAGCTGTTTGATGCGGTGTTTCTCTCCAGCGCTGTTTACATACGGCACTTTCTCCTCGGGCAGAGAACTGTAATACTGATGGACCTGCAGTTCAATAACAGACAGAAAACCAATCAGACAGCAAGAATATATTACATTTTCATGGAAAAAATGGCTTTGCCTTTCAAATATTACATAGAATAACAATCGTCTATTGTACTTTCAGAGGGTTGTTTTTGGAACTAAAACATCACCATGACCTGGTGGTCAGCAGTTAGGGTCCCGTCATTCGCAAATTAGTTTTTATACTTTGGGGAAGATTTGTATTTAATCTAGTATAACTACTAAATGTATACCCTTACATAACTTTCTGATCTTCGAAAACCTCCCCACAAATCCTGACTCGATTCTGTGAAATTCAATGTGTTTTAACGTCCAAATCAAATCCGAAAGATCAAGACAAATCCGTACAGACTTGTACGCTTTATTACAAAACCCGCACCGAGTCTTAATTACATATCTCTCATATAGATGTGGATGCCAGACCTTAAGACAGTATGTGCTGTTTGAACATTTCATTCTACAATTATATGCTGTTACAATCATTTCCATTCTTCTGGGAAGAGGTTCCACTAGATTTTGGAGTGTGCTTATGTAGATTCGTGGAGATTCATTCAGTCACTAGTGTGTTTTTAAAGACTGATGTAGGTGAGGTGAGGAAGCCTGGGGTGCAGACAGCGTTAAACTCAGAGCTCTATAGCAGGAGCTCTTCCTCTCCAACCCTATGTAAAGCATATCTTCATGAAGATGGCTTTGTGTATGTCATGCTGGAACAGGTGAAAGGAAAGTTTTATGCTACAACATTGTATGGCTAAAAATGTCAGGTGTCCCAATATTTTTGTCCATATTGTATATTGAATATATTACATTGGGAACCATAATAAATTTTATTTAAATGAATGTGTATTTTATTGCTTTTAAAAAAATATTTCTGTACTAATTAACTATTATTATTAAATTCCTTTATTTTTTGATTCATTATTATATTTAATTATTATATGTAATTGTATTTAATGTGTCAGCGTCAACCTTAATTTCGATAGAAACATCTTTTTTTTTTTAATAAATCTATATATCTTTGTGTGGACTCCTTTAACTCAGGTGTATACTAGCAAATTGGATCAAGACTAATGGTAATTTAAAAAATGGACAAAAAGGAAACAAGTGTCTCATCACACCCAAAATACAAATTTATTTATAATTCTATTTCAAGAAATCTCTATCAGCCAATCGCATTAGACCGCTTAACGTCACATTGTTTTAAGATTCAGATATAAATCCATTTTCTAATTAAATTTTTTTTTTTTCTTCAGTTTACGCTGTGACTCTTTCACTCAGACTCACTACTTCCACGTTTCCATTTTGGCACAACACCCTATAAACAGTATATCCGATTGCAAACCTGTGCCAACTGGTGGTCATCAAATTTCCCTTGTTTTGCAATTCTGCAAAGTTGGAATTTTTCTGCAATAAATCCAACATGAAATGTCTACACTTGTGTCCAGGGAATGAAGTAAACATCGGGGCAGGGTGTTACTCAGCCCCTATTCTTGTTAACCCATCCCCCCATTCCTTGACATGTCCTTTCACAGACACACACACACACACACACACACACACACACACACACACACACACACACACACACACACACACACACACAGAGCAATTACAGTCAGGGGTGATTTATAGCTGAGCAATGTAAAGATAATGGAATCTGCCCTCTCACATCCCAGGCTGTGCGACACTAAGGCTTTATCCCGAGACCATGCATGTGTATTTTCATGCACACACACACACACTTGAGCGTATGTATCCATACAGCCTGGCGCAGCTCTAAATTACAGTGATTAAGAACGGCGCTGAGACACGACCTTTGCACTCCACCTTTTGCGGCCTAGTAACTAGGACAAAATGAGCGGTTTTGTTGTTCCCAACATGCAGCAAGCCTTTCATTATATAATCGGCCTAATGAGGGCACTGCATCAAGCTACGATATATATATAATTTTAGCAGTGTTCAGTTCGCTCCAAGACGCGTGGGATTCTAACTCACAACCCTGTGGTAGAAAGTGGTACAATTCATGTTTTTATCTGAAAGAAAAATTAGCGAACTGGGATACTGTGGGGTTCCAGGCGTTCCTTTTGGCCTTCCACCTCATTACACATGGACTAATGTCTAATGACTTAACGTGATGAAGCACTGAGCTCCATCTGCCCTTCTTTATACAGAATAAACCCGTCCAATAAAGCAGACAAAAATGGATATTCCATGAGGCGTGATTTATAACCGTTTCCGATGTGCTGCTGTTGGCCGAGAGAAACCAGTGAGGTGCTCCATATCAATTACTCACTTTTCAGAAATGGATAAAGTACAAAAAAAACGTCCTTTTTGTTAAAAAAACAAAAAAACCAAACCAACAGCTCGTCACACCAGCGCAACTCGAAAACAAGAATCCTCGGACGTGAGGTCGTAATTCTAACACGCCTCGTCTGCGCAAGGCTTTCCAGAGCCCCACGTATCCCCTGAAGAAGAGCGGACTGATGGCTCTTCCGCTGCTTATCTTGGCCGGCCGCGATATTCGAGAAGTACCGGAGAAAGTCGGGGGCCAAGGGATTTGTTCAGCTGAAACTTTCGGCGGTTGGGATCCAATAAATTACCGAGCTCGCTTCCAACAATAACAATCAGCGCTGGTGCGGTGCGGACATCTGACGGGCGCGAGCCAGCGCTCTCATGCAAACCAGCGGCTCGTGGAAACAACCGTAATCAGAGCGAAGAGATCTGGCGGACCGCCCGCGAGTCCAGGGGTCTGGCAGCCACCTTGCGCATCTCAGCACGTACAGCTGGCTTTCATAACACGCACAAGGATATGTTGATGTTTTGCAGGACAAAAACCAAAGCCTGGTTATTTACATAACCAGCCTCATTTTTGTGGACCGCTTTATCCAAAGGGCTCGAATCGCCATTGCCCTCAAGCGATACGAGTCTTGTTATTTATCATACAAAATCCCCGCGGCAACCGCAACCAAGTAAAACACCAGAGCGTCGCTCCATATCCAGGAAGTTACAGTTCCCGTAACTGTCTGACCATATTGTAAAATCGTTTGACGACTATGAAAAAAAACCTGTTCTGTCCCACTTATTCGTTTTCCACATTGAGACTTTCCATCTGAAGGGACTCGTCTTTTGTGAGACGTAAAAAAAAAAACCCAGAAAGAAACTGGGTTACGGGCTACTTCCTTTTTCCACAAAGACTGAAAGGCGGCGGTGAGCCAAGTCGGACATGCGTAAGCAGAATTGCCTCCCGCTGCTGCAGGGTCCAAAATCGCAACGATGCCCTCGCAAAACATCCCGTCCTTGTTTTTTTCCGCATTTCTTCAGAAGCAGAGCAGTGAGAGACAGAGAAAAGCAGAACTTAGTGGCAGCCTCGGAGCTATCAGCATTCCTAAGCCAACATAATTGGATCACTAAACTAATACCAGTCATGTGAGCTTTAGGAAATAGGCGGTAGTCTCTTAAAACCAGTCCAGGAATCGTCACGCAATCATGCTCGATTCTGGATAAACGGCTGTAAAAGAGCTAATTGGAAAGGAGAAACGTGCAGGCTCGCTGTAAATCTCGTCCTTCATTTCCTGGAGGTAAGCAAACGCGATCCACTCGCTGTCTCCGGGTGAAACTGCAGACGTGAGCGTTCTAATAATGAATGACCCGCTAATAACGAGCGGACTCGCTGCTGGCAACTTCACCGCGTTGATCTCACCCCGATGCCACGTATGCTGGCTCCTGTTGCTCGGCGCTGGCAAGGAACCCAGCAATTCCAGCACAGAGGTGCAAGCCAAGGACTCTCTTGGAATGCGTGGCCATCCGTCAAGGGGTGATATCAATCCTGATTAGAGGCGAGCCGCGACCGACCGCGGTTTCTGCGGCGTTTAATAAACGGCCATCACGACCGATCGATCTTTCTCCCCGTAGCGACGAACTCGTTTCTGCGTCGTATGGAGCGATTTGAGATAAATCGACCGCCAACCGTTGGCTGACCTCTGAGGAGCAGGAAAAGGAGACGGTAGATGGCCTTTATTGGTTATTGAACTGCTACGCTGTGCTAGCAATAAGACCTTTCAGTTCGGGGAGAAAATGAAACAGCGTAGCCATGAATGATTTAACTGGTCTATAAAGAGAGGGCCAACCACCCGCAGTGCTCTAATAAAGCCCATGTGAAAATACGCAGAGGCCAAGAAGAGCTTCGAGGAAAGCTAACCGCACGACGCTCTTAAAAAATCATGTTTTTAAGTAGGTTGGAATTGAAAATAAACGTTAAAGACCTGATGAGCGCTCGGGACAAATTCGGGTACTTAAAATATTCATAATAGAAGGTAACATATTGTGTGTGTGTGTGTGTGTGTGTGTGTGTGGCATGGCCTTACAAAACACCAGAGCAAATTAATGCCAAAGTTTGGATTTCTGTAATAACAACCGTGTCCGAGCTCACGCGTGTGTTCGTAACCTAACGCTACACGCTGCCCTGTTCATCTCAAACTATACGCTTTAGTGCTTGTGACAGCTTAAGGATAGATGTGTGTTAATATATCTGTGTGTTTAAACCGAATACTGCAAAAATGTATATATTCAGAAGTGCAATGTTGCGTATGTATGTATGTATGTATGTGTGTGTGTGTGTGTGTGTGTGTGTGTGTGTGTGTGTGTGTGTGTGTGTGTGTGTGTGGGTCAGCCCGAGGCTTGCGCGTGTGCCAACAAGCTGTCCGAATCCGCTTATTCGTTATTCTAAAAGGCTTTTCTGTCTGGAGATGGTGTGTTTATTCATGCGTCTGTTAGGAAGGTTTGTTATTTTTAACATATATTCGGAGTTGAGGAACTCAGCCAGGGGCAATTTGGATTGTAGCCTGGTGTCTGAGTAAAACATGGCACATAAAAACCTAAATTACTTTTTTTTTCTTTAAAGAATTTACAAAGCACTACAATGATAATACATATATAGATTAATGCATGCACTATATGAGCAAAAGTATTGGGGCACCTGTTCTCATATGTGTTACTTTCTCAACCTTACTGCACCCCAGGGCTCCTCACCTTACCTACACAATATGGACAAAAGTATTAGGACACCTGTTCTTTTTCTGCCATATGTGGATCTTCTCCAAACTGTTATCACAAAGCTGGAGGTACACAATTGTATAGGACGTGTCTTTGGATGCAGTATAATAAACGTGTTGGTAATAATCCAGTTTGACATGCCCCTGTGCACACAGCGAGCTCCATGAAGATCTGGTTTACATTGTTTGGAGAGGAAGATCTTAAGTGGCCTGATATAGAGCTCTGATCTCATCCCTACTGTTGACTGCCTCCTCACTTCACCTACATCGATACCTGATATAATATATATATGGTATATAATGTCTGGTGTGTGTGTGTGTGTGTGTATGTATATATATATATATATATATATATATATATATATATATATATATATATATATATACACACATACATACACACACACACACACACCACCTGACTTTACTAACACCCTTGTGTCAAACACAAATGTCCCCACAAGTACACTTCAAAATCTAGTGGAAAACCTTCCCAGAAGAATGGAGGTGATTAAAGAGGAAACTAAAGGATTAAACGAGGACTAAAGGCAAGACCAAAGCACATTTAAATCTTTTGATCTTTATGTCTTTGATCTCAAATCCAGTTTAGATGAACAACGGTCTTAATCCAGGTATATGCTGATGTTAGTTCAGGTTTATAACCATCATCAGTGGAGATCGGTGAGGAGCTGGGGACGCTCTCCTATTGCATGTTAGAGAAATTAACTCCTTAATCAACACACTTGCTGACTGATGGTGTTACGAGGGAATAAAAGGCATAGTTTCAGGTGTCGTACCTGTTCGGGTTTGAGGCCCGGTGGCACCCAGGCGTATTCCTCCAGGGCGCAGCCCGAGTCGTCGTCAGAAGTGGAGTTCCTCTGGAAGTCATACAACAGCTTGGACACGGTCTTCTCCATCTCCAGGGGCATGGCCGTCACAGCATGATCCTCACGTGGACACTTGCAGTGCAGACAAATCTTCCTGAGCAGAGAAATCAGACACGGGTCGAGAGTTACATCGGATTCTGGCCATTTCACTGAATCCAAACTGTTTGAAATCTAAGCGATTCGAAATCATTCCGCAATAAGTCCAGTGTTATGGTTTGATTTGCAGGAAAACGGAGCTCTGCCAAACAAATCAGGATTGTTTAAACAATACCAGACGGACTGATCAGTCGATGTCTCCCATCTGCTCACAATTTAATACAAACATCCAAATTATCGAGGAAGAATAAACAGACGCTTTCATGAAACATGTTTACCTGAAGAAAGTTGCTTGATGAACTGTAAATATTGGTAGTACACATGCTCAATTCTCTAATCCAATGGAGTTTTCACACTCCATCAGGGTTTCTGCAGGTTTCACAAAGTCAAACTTAAGCCTCTTTAAGACATTAAGAATAAGAAATTAAGACTTCAATCTTAAAAATAAAATCCGTTTTCAGTCTGTGGTACATACTTGTGCTAATAACAGAAAGCTGACTGGCTGCTGCATGTTGGTTTCATTTGTTTCGTAATACAGCGAATAATATTTGGACTGGCGAAAGAAAGAACTACAACTCCACGGAAACTAACAAACAAAACACACAGGTAGCGTTACATTCACACTGTAAAATTAGGACCTGTTTAAGATTATTTAAAATCTAGAACAGCAAATATAAGACATGCTTTAAGGCTTGAAATTTAGATTTGCTAATTTTTTTGACTTTTTAAGACCCTGTGGAAACCCTGTTCATCCTCTTAAAGGGGCAGATACATTTTTCCCCTAAACCAGTACCACATAACATATATTCAGTTATGTCTAATGGGTAGGTGTGTGTTTGATGTGACTAGCAAAATAGTTGAACATGATATGCATCAGTAACATACACTATATTGACCAAAGTATTGGGACACCTGACTTTCCAGCCATATGTGTTTTTTTTCTTCAAACACACAGTTGGAGACAAACAATGACACAAGGACGTCTTCGGATGTGTTAACATTAAATTTTTCCTACACTTTTTTGGAGGACCCAAACCTGTTCCAGCATGACCGTGGACTAAGCCAGAGCCATAAAGATATCCTTTACGTGGGTTAGGAGTGTGTGGCTGATCTTGAGTGGCCTGCTATAGAGATCTGACCTTAACCCGATCGAACACCTTTTGGACGAACTGCAACGCTGACTGCACCCCAGGCCTCCTCACCCGACCTATATATCAGTACCTGACTTCACTAACACCCCTGTGGCTGAATGAATCTCCACAAACACTCCAAAATCTAGTGGAACATCTTCCCAGAAGGTTATTATAACAGATAATGGGAACTAAATGTGGAATGGGACGTTCAAAAAGCACATACCAGGCTTATGGTCCATATAATGTAGCTTTGCTAACAAAGCAAAATTTGACTATTATATATAGATTTTTTTTAAGTGAAAAACCGAGCAGCACTACCAAATAAAAAAAATAAATAATAAAAAACCAATAAACCAATCGGTGCAATTTTAAAGATGTAATATGTCGCTTCTAATCATTAATTATAATGAATCACAGTGAAACATCATTCACCAGGTTTGGTCCAGATAAATAAGGACCACTATTTGCCTGTGAGATTATTTCAGTGCAAAATGCAAACACCTGAAACAAAGAATTTGCAAGGCGATGTTGGGGGTGATCTTTCGTCCTTTTCAAAGAATTTACCGGATGTATCTTTTAAAATCTGTGATTGCTACAGGTCTAGACGCTTTTTTATATAAATACCGACAAACTGCACCTTTTAATGCTGACTCAGACATGAGTCACGCTTCTTCCAGTAACTCATTACAATAGGGCGAGCTTTCTGAAAGGCCAGTATATTAAACACATCAATTTCACCCCCCAAGGACACAGACAGACCCACACACACACACACACACACACACACACACACACACACACACACACACACAAATCAGTGTCCTGTTCTTCCGAGTGTTAAAAGCCTGCATCAGATTACAGTGACACTTCACACACAAATACACACAACTGCTGGCTAAACTCCTCCTCACGCTCTAGTAACTTGGCCACATTTGGTTACAACAAGGGACACCGAAAAGTCGTCTCAAACACACACACACACACACACACACACACACACACACACACACACACACACACACACACAAACTTTACATCTGGTTAGTCTCCAGCAGGGCAGACGTGGCCGTGCCAAACCTCACTCCCTAGCTCCAGAGGCTGCTGGTCAGATCTCTTAACCTCATCTGCCTCAGAGGTATGGACACAACACAGACCAAATCCTGTTAGCACCTCGAGCACCCCGCAGGCGCTGCCGCATCAGGAGAAAGGGGGGGGGGGGGGGAAGCCACATAACCACAGTTCTGCAGAGACTACAAAGAGTAGCCGTTCTGGAGGGGCGGAGTCATCCTAAGAGCCCATGCCCTTCATTAAAGTAAGGTATCATTGAAGGATAAGAATGTGGTCACTGGTGTGACCTGAAGTGACCTTTATTCCTAAAGAGACGTGTAAAATAAATAAGTGCCCCTCACCCCCCCTCGGAGCCACTGTTTTTTTTTTGCTTTATCACCAGTCCGTATCTGTAACATGGAAATGTAAGAGTTATATTTGATTATATCTGCATTCTCCATGAAAGGACACCAGACCGGATAAACAACAACTGACACTTTGCAAGTCAATCAATGTGTCTTCTGCACTGGAAACTGGGGGTCTGATTACAGCTCCTATGGACTGCAGTAAACCTGCGCTATTATATATTTATTCGGTTATTTCCAAATAGGTGTGTGTGCGAATATTTTTGTGCATTTGAGAAAGTTTTACACAATTTTCAAGAGTCTTGAAAGAACGGAAATACTGAAATACATTCTGAAGCACTATTCAAATGTTCTAATCAAGCGCCGGATAATCAAACCCCTCTCTCCAATCTCAAGCCTCTAATTAGCTCCCTGAGAAAACACACATTTTTTTTTTTTTCTCCTCTCGCTAGGATGTCGAGTGTTTCACACTTGGGCAGCTGCTACAGCAAGGACAAGGACAAAAGCTTCGGTTTCACGCGTGTGCTGAAACCGAAGGAACGTTTCACCCAAACAGTCCACTATCAGTAATGATGGATGAGAGGAAGCGGGAGCCGCAGTAATAATGAGATCACGCTAAGTGCCCCCCATTAGCTTTAACTGTGTACTGGACGTGTCGGCATTTTTTCGCAACAGCAGCATTCCTGTCGTACTGGATCAGGCGGCAGTGATGTGAGGCCGGAGTAATAAACTAAACAATGCATGTGCTTCGGGGTTTGATGACATCACAAGACTGTTTTTTGTTGCATTTCATCTTAGCTGTGTTTAATATGAATTTCGCCGTTAACTCCGAAACGTGAGACAGCTAGTGCTTCCTTTCTTGCTAACTATTTTTCCGGTGAGAAATTCAACATGCCATAGTGCTGTAGGTGGCATGAAAGTTGGCCAAACTAAAAGACTAAATCACCTCTCTAGGATAGTTTGTATGAAAATGTAGGGACATTTAACTAAAGAAAAAACTGTTTAGTTTAAAAAAAAAATGAAAGCTCCTGATTATGCAAGTTGTTCAGGAAGCATTTTTAGGATCTCTTTAGGAAAGATGAATCATGGGCAATATCCTGCTGCATCACCATTAATATTTTACTCAATATCTCAATATTATATATATATATATATATATATATATATATATATATATATATATATATATATATATATATATATATATATATCACAATTTAAAAACTGCATTGTGGGTATTGCAGGGAACTTTAAGTAGGTTCAAAAAAGCAAAAAAAAGTCCAACTTATGTGGTTCAGGAGGCATTTTTTACTTCAAATGCAACTTTTTTTACTTCAACTTCTAGCTCTGTCTGTGTTCAAGGTTTGGAAATTTGTGTCATGACCCGGCCTGAGGACACTGCAGCGACGCTCTCTTATCCTGACCTTAAGACTCATGATGACAAGGACAAGACCCTGAAATAGTTTCATCTTCATCAAAACACAAAAACACAGAAACAAAGCTCGGATTTAGGAAACACAGATATGTTGCTACAAATATGAAACCAGGATGAAGAGCTTCGGAAAAAAAAAACAAAGGCCAGATACCCAGACAGTGTATGTATATATGCATGTATACTATATATTATATATATATACACACACAAACATGTTCACAAGGAAAATTCTTTCCTAAGACAAAAAAAAGTCATCGCTCCCCAGTTCCCGATTGATCGCAAAAGCCCCAGTGAAGAACAAATCGGTTTTCCTTTAGCGAGATCATTTCTCCAGGCTGAAATCGTAGATATAAAGCACTCAGCGCTCGACAGACGGACAGCAAAAGGTCCGCATGCTGATTTCATTACAAAACCCTGCACACACAGCAGACACGGTTTGAAGGCCTAAAAAAAAAAAAAAAAGACACCACCCCGCCTTGACTAGACCGACATAAAAGCGGCTGTCCCGTCCCTGGAGTCGACGGTGAACTGCTGCCAGCCTGCAAGGCGTCTGGACAGACAGCGAGTCATGCGCTCGCGAATACGAGCAGACAGACGCTCACATTCCGGCTTAATAAGTGCATTTTTGTGTCGTTTTAAAACCAGCAGATGCGATGTGGTTACTGCTGGACTATTCTCTCCTCTGTTTAACAACAGCTATAGGCAAAACACATGGGAGTTTACGAGTAATTCCAGGCAGTTTGCAGGCATGAACCAGGTTTGTGCGATTTTTTTTTTTCTGCCAGAGAAATTCCACATCGCCAGGATACCTGCGAGGCACGCAGGATTTCCATAGCATCACTCCAAACAGACGAGACGAGTAAACAGGCAGTGTGTTGTAAGAGCTAGATGCAGCTGGCTGTAACAGAGCTAATTATTTCTCTCTCTCTCGCTCTCTCTCTGATCGTTTTTTCCTCTTAAACACGCCAAATGAGTGATCTTATAACAGAACCCCACCCAGTTTCAAACTGAAACACAGCCAGGAAAAGTAATGCGCTTCGATTATGGACCTCTCAAACCACCAATGGCTAGTATTCAAATAAAGTGATACGGAAATGTGTTACCACTAGAAACGTGGAACTGACAGGTGCATAGGCCACGCCTCCTTCATTTAGGACGATGGACATTGAAGCTACAGACGACACAGGTGACAACTTCACTCAGTCTAAAAAAGGGGCCACACCTTCTCACTGGGACTGACAGATACACAGGCCACGCCTCCTTTACAACACTGACAATTAGACCACGCCTTTTTACACGCTCATAGGCCACTGAAATTGTCAGCTACATAGGCCATGACACACTCAGAAACCACTCCTTCATTGCACTGAAAACGAGACCAAACCTTCTCACACAATCATAGGTCACGCCCACTTCATGGGATTGACAGGTCTCCTTCGTTTGGCGATGATAGACATTGAAGCTGCATGCACAAGATCACACCTTCTTCACTCAGCCTGAAAGGCCACACCATCTTACTGGGACCGACAAATACAGGCCACGCCTCCTTTGTGGAGATGACAATGAGACCACACCTTCTTATAGGTCACACCTACTTCACTGGGACCGACAGATACAGGCCACACCTCCTTTGTGGAGATGACAATGAGACCACACCTTCTCATAGGTCACACCTACTTCACTGGGACCAACAGATACAGGCCACGCCTCCTTCGTGGAGATGACAATGAGACCACACCTTCTTATAGGTCACACCTACTTCACTGGGACCGACAGATACAGGCCACGCCTCCTTTGTGGATATGACAATGAGACCACACCTTCTCATAGGTCACACCTACTTTACTGGGACAGACAGATACAGGCCACACCTCCTTTGTGGATATGACAATGAGACCACACCTTCTCATAGGTCACACCTACTTCACTGGAACCGACAGATACAGGCCACGCCTCCTTTGTGGATATGACAATGAGACCACACCTTCTCATAGGTCACACCTACTTTACTGGGACAGACAGATACAGGCCACACCTCCTTTGTGGATATGACAATGAGACCACACCTTGTCATAGGTCACACCTACTTGACTGGGACAGACAGATACAGGCCACGCCTCCTTCGTGGAGATGACAGTGAGACCACACCTTCTCAGAGGTCACACCCACTTTACAGATACAAAGGCCATGACTCCTTCATTTGGTGATGATAGACATTGAAGCCACACACACACATTGGTCATAACTTCTCACCAACAAACATTCCTTCATCTGACCTGACAATGAGACCATGCAATCTCACACATTCATAGGCCACACCCATTTCTCCAAGACAGACACCTCCTTCATTTACAGATACTTATTTAGCCTTGTTCTTGTCTTTTAAGAGACTCACCATTTTGTTAAAGTAGTATCATTAGTATTGGCACCCCATGCACTGGATGAATAACCTGAAGAATGAACAGAGATCCAATTATAAGTACTTTTTTTTTTTAAACTGGAACATTTCCAATCACGTTTAGCAATGGAACATATTGTTAGCAAGCAATTATGGTGCACTGATTCGATACGTTCAAGAAGACAGGGATTAGCGCATGTGCCCACCTGCTGCAATCCATCACGATCGGCTGATTTTTGTCCCCAGGGCGTTCGGGCACCTGTGGCCTGGCACACGTCCCACGTCTAACATCAAGCAGGCGCGCTTCATGCGTCACACACTCTTACAGACGAGGCCTTTGCATTCTTTTACTAGATCCGTTTTTTTTATTTATTTATTTATATATTTATTTCACGCCTCCGAACCAAAGACAAAGGACACGTTTGTGGAGTTATGCCGTGGAACATGCTTTCATAAAAGCGTAAATCTGCTCTCAGGTTGCTCCTCCTACCTGTTCAGGCTGTCTGCTTACAGTGTTGTGCTAAAGAAAGATGCCTGCTGGAGGGGGAAAAAAAAAAAAGTACACTGAAGCACTAAGGCTCATGCCGAGGAAACAAGTAAGCAACCTTTAGAGATTTACGGTACGGTACCCATCTGTCCAAACCATCTAAAATCGCTCTAAAACACAGTGCCGTTGAGCGAGTCCGGCTCGGCAGTGCAACGCTGGAGACTCGTCCCTTTAAAGGGGCTGTGTGTGTAGCAAATCGAGCAGTCGGATTCAAACGAAGCCCCACGTTCATCGCTACTCTGTAAATGAAATGGAATCTACTCCTCCTACTCGAACGATTGAAACCAAAACCCGCTGCGTTTAGAGCGACAATGGGACGTTTTCACACCTCGCCTCTGCATGCATGTCAATCTGCAGCCCCCCGGAAGGCTGAGCATTCCTCATTTAACACACCTGAGTCGAAGCATCTGCAAAACTTTTCCATATTGTCCATTTTCTCTAAAATGTAATCTGTATAGACAATATTCTGGAGAAGAATCCAGGAAGTAGCTTCGGTGTACGTAACCTTAAATACCTAACCCATACCGTTCCCCCCCCCCCTGAGATATCTACAGATCTTGGTGTGGTTTCATTTTTATTTCCAACTCCATCTTGACTTCGCAAGGCCCTGGTAATTAACTGGAGAGTTGACTCGGGTGTGTTAAATAAGGAGGTCAAACCGGACTAAACCTCGGGGACCCTGTGCATCAACACACGCAGTGAAGGCGATGATTCTCGACCCTGCGTCGTGTCCTGCAGAGGGTTTTTTCAGAACTTTACACAATATCGTTGACCTGCTAATGAGCTGCGTTTGTTGGCTCAGGTGTGTTAGAGCTCTAGAGAATATCCGAAATAGAAGCCAAAGTAGATCCACGCTGTCGATTCATCCCGTCATCGGCTCAGTTCGGCACGTTTTCCCACAGCGATGCGGCGATAAACACCACACACGTCTCGCACAAGAATAAGGGTGGTGTGGGAATGCCGGGTCACAGAACCACGTTCAGACCAATTAAAGGTGTCCAAAGCATCCGAATGAAAAGGGTTAAATGAACACTCATTCGTTCATTTGGAGCATCCAGTGAATCGGAGTATATTCCAGATGTGTGCAGATGTGCATCACATCCTTCTTCAATTTTATACAAGTACTGGTGGAGGCACACAGCTGGACTCCAGGGGTTGCTCCAAAACCCAGGGTTTTTAATGAGAAGGAGGTGTTGTCGGTTGAGTCGTGCTGGATTTATTATGACCAATAAAAAGCAGTGAAGGAAACAAGGTCAGATAGGTGGTGATATGGAGGGGGGTCACTGGTGCGCGTTGGAGAAGGAGAGAGAGAAGGAGAGAGAGAGAGAGAGAGAGAGAACTCGATCTCGGCATTCATGTGTTAATGCTCAGCGCCAAATTCTGACTCGATCGATCCTTTGGAGGGCAACAAAAGCCAAACAAACCGAAAACAAAAGCGTTAATCCGACTTACAGGGAACGGGTCAGCACCAGTGGAGAGGACTGAACACGAGTAAAAAAAAAATGGCAGCTTTGAGTTACAATAAATGCTATCAAACATCTAATCAAAAATTAAAATTCTTTTTAATATATGAGCGTCTTGGTGATGTCATAATGCATTGAGCGCGTGCATTTTGCGGAGCGCCGCTTTAAAAAAAAAAAAAAAGGATGCATTTCTGCAACCATATCAGCTCTCCATCTGTTTATTATTTTGGCACAAAAATGGTAAATTATATACAAAAAACAAACAAACAAAACATCATATGGCATGAAAAAATAATGCAAACATTTTGTTTCTTATTATCACATTTTTAAAAGTTTTTAACAAACTGAAAAGCGCACTGTTTGGTTTTTTGCTTCCTACCGTTGTTTTTCCGACTAATATCTCAGTATTCTTGCAGGATTCTCATTTTTTTTTCTCAAAAGCCTTTGCGACCCTAAGGCATGTCTCAACCTCGTCTCAAATGGCATCCGTGCGCACTGGCCAGCAGTCTGGAGAGTCTACAGCAGCAAGTGAGAATAAAATCATAAACAAAAAACCCCGCGATGCGACCAATTCCAATAAAACAATCCGTTTCCAAGACCGTTTCTTCCAGGCATAATCACAAAATCAGGATTTTTCCTTCTCCAACCCAAAGTCCCCTGTTGTAAATAAACCGCGCGCTGAGCAGCGTAAAGCGCGACTGACTCCTGCTCCACTGCGCGAACGGAGACGGAGCTGAGCGAGCGCTCGCCATGACCAATCAGATCTTAGTATGCAAATAAGGACGGACAGCTCCAAAGCCATGCCAACCAATCACCTCAGAGTATGCAAATAAAGTCAAATAATGGCCGGTCAGCGGTTCCGTAGGCGCTAAACCAATCACCGGTGTGTGTGCTAATATCAGGGGGCGGGGTCAGAGAGTCAGAGTTATAATTAGGACCTCAATGGTGTCATTTACATGTAAATGCGTATACACCCCCCCCTCCTCCTCCTCCCTGCTCCTTTTCGCCCCAGGGGCAATTAAAGCGCCATTCAGAGGCAAAGAATAGCAGTAAATAATGCAACATGACCCTCTAAAAGATCTTAATACCTTTAGTTACAAATATAAAGTTGATAAGGGTCAATGGCTAATGTTTATTAAAAAAATAAATTAAAAAATCTGCAGTTGTAACAGAGAACATTCCTAATCATCTGCATTCAGCTTTTCCAAGTACATTTTTGTGAAATTTTATAAAATATTATTGACAGACAGCCCAAAAAAAGACCACCTACCTGAGAAGGTTCCTGATTGGTTAATGAGTAATTCAGTAAGTAATTAAAATGTTTACAATCCTGATTATTTTTAAAAAATCTTTAGTTACAAATATAATATTGACAACAATTCATAGGTGATATAGTGTATATATAAAAAAAACATTCCCGAACATCTACGTCTAATAATTCACAGGGAACCAATGATCACAAAATCCAGATTTAACGATCACTGACAGAGAAAATAATTGACAGCCCGGATTGACCACCTACTTTCTGAGAAGGTTCCTGATGAATTTAGTTGGTAATTGAAGTGTTCAGGGTCCTGATCAGGTTCAGGGGGGGAGAGGGGGGGGGATGGGGTTTCTCTATCCTGGTTTTGGGATTATAGAGAAAACAGGTAACCCAGAGGAAACCTTGCTACACATGATCACTAGAACTTACACCAAACAAAAGCTTTAATCAGTTGAAGAAAAAGGAAGAAAACGTTCACTTTCAAGACCTGTCCACTGACATTATGGTCCGCGATTGGTGGATTACATCGCTCAGGACACAGCAGATGTGAAGAAATGGTTGACATCACATCCAAAAGACATTTTGCACCTCATTAATTACGTCCACGATCTGTGGCATTCGGAGGGCCTTTGTCATGACAGGATATGAAGGTTTAGGTGATTTCCAACACATTTAAGAAATTCGTGCTTCTGCAGACAGAAATCGGTCCATCTAAATATTTAACGAGCATCGAGCAATAAAATTATCCAAGTGTAATTACATGACTTCATGCATTCTTAATCAGGTCTTAGCACAAGATGGGAATAACAGCACCGTGGTTGGAGAGGACTGCGTAACCGAATTAAAGACGTATTTGAGTTTCTTTGCAGCCCACATTTATGCTCTGTGGATTCCTCCTTCTTTTTTTAAGGTGATAATTACACTGTGTCTTACCTTCGAAGCAAACGTTTCTCAGACAAAAATTACAAGCCTGTGGGAGTAATTGTTAAGAACAAACATTAATAAATGCAAAAGGTCAGTTCCCATAAACTCTCTCTCTCTCTCTCTCTCTCTCTCTCTCTCTCTCTCTCTCTCTCATTATTCATCAGTGTTATCGGTGCGTGCATTTTCCAGTGCTGGTTTTGGACTCATCCCCAAACACAGTTAAGTCGCATGTTTTTCAAAGCGCTAAGATTAGTGAACAATCAGTTCACCACAAAAATGTGGGGGGAAAGAGTGAAACCGATGACCCCGGGGGCCCCTGAACAGATCGGGCTAAAAGGTGCGACATGTTTTTGCAGCCAGAAGCAGAGCACTTCATCGAAATGTACATAAATATGAATGCAGGTACATCTATTAATCTTATATAACTGAACATCACATACTATCTGTTGATTGGCTACTAATGCTTTCAGTCATGTTTAATGTCACTCATTACATTCGCACATCACAAGTCTCCAATCGCAACCAAAGCATTCAGAGTTATTCACATTTGCTAAGATATATTAGCTAAACCAAGGCGACGTGGGTTAAAGCATCAAATCTTTCGCAATTTGAACCACGAAGCGTATAACGACGTATAATTCACCACCAGAAATGATCCATTAAACCCTTGAGGAAACCGTGTGTAAACCAATCCGGCTTTGGATATAAACAGGCTGCTCTGTGCGTCCTGTATCTCGGACCACGTGAGCAAGCGCAGCTAACCTCTTATCGGATGGCAGATCGGCGTTTCCCCACGAGCGCCGGAGCCAAAACCAATGTGTACACACACACGGCGATATCAGTTACCCAGCTTCGGCGCATGGGGCCGAGCAGAGGAACCACACACGCGCCTGGTCTCTCCACGATACAAACCGCGGCCTGTAAAAAAAAAAGGCCCAATACGCTGCCTGCTAACATGCAAACACATATGCCCAGATGTGCATTTCGATATTAGCATCACATCTGGAACTGCGTATTGAGCAGGAAGAGTGTTGAACAAAAGTTTTTATACTGTGAACTTCTAATGAAGCTCTTCTCTAAATCCCCTCAAGCAGATAAGAGTATCATCCAGAAACAGAATTTTCAGTGAAAATCTGGGTAGAGTGCTGGTGCAGGAATGTGCAATGAAGGAAAAGAGAGCAGTCGTTTGCTTCAGAAAAAGTGAGGATAGAGGAAAAATAAAAGCTAATGCCATTTCAGTGAGGTAACGTAGATGGATCTGAGGCAGTAAAGTGCCGACTGACTTTCCATTCGACAGCTGAGCTTTGTTTCCTTTCCTCCGAGAGGATCCCGACATAAATCCGTTTTTTCTTTTTTTTCTGGAGTTGCACAAACCGGTATGTCGTTTGTCTTCAGGCCTATCGCCGACTCCGTGTTTACACTGCGCAGATAGCTTTCAGTGTGTCGTCAGGGGTTCTCGGATATGTTCGGGATATGCTACAAGGCATCGCGGTATAATATTTTATCATTATCCTCCGGCCCTAGTTACGAGATTAACTTTGGAGGTCGGATCCGAAATGGGAACAATTCCAAGCGATATTTCATTCCGAGGATAATCCGAGTTTTTTCTGAGGATTTGGCTGAAAAATATCCACAGGGCTGAACACAGGATTTGGTAATGTAGAAGTAAAAAAAAAAAAACATTCATTTCCACTCCGGATTATGCATTAAGTGAATTCACTGAGAGCAGCCAGAAGGATAAAATTACATTTTAAGTGCTGGGCACAATAACGAAGCACGGGATTCAATTTGCTGAATATGTTTAACGATAGAAAGAGAAAGACAGAGAGAGAAGACAGAAGAAGAGGAATGGGGCCTGTGGAATCCATTAGGCCTGCACAGAGGCTCGTTTTTTTCACCGTGGAGAGGCCCTGAGCTCCAGGATGACCTCGTAGAGGAAGCTCTTGAGGGACAATGCTATTTCTGCTCTCCACGTCCCACTTAGACGAGAGCTGTCCATCGTCAGGAAGTGCTGCGAGGCCACGTCCACGTCCATCACGACATCAATTTCGAGTCGCAGGATGGTCCGTCTGAAAGCCTTTTGGGAAGACGGGAGAGTGTTTGCGCTCGTTTTTTTTTCCTTGGCGACTACATCAAGAGCCTTCATCAAGTCCCAAACGGGTCAAAAGCGTCACGTGAAGAAGTGCACTGGTTGAAACGAAAGTTGGAAGGAAAAACATAAAAAAAATAGAATGAGAAATAAGTGAAAAAAGGTAGCATTTTCGCACTGCGCTATTAGATTTGACATTTGATGAAAAGCAGCGGCTATTTTAAGAAAGAACAATAAACCAGGAGTGATGAGTCATCTAATGCACTCTCTCCTCTTTCTCGCTCGTTCTAGTTCTTCTCTGCCTTTCTGTCTCTTTCTCTCTCTCATCCTGTCTTAAGCTGCTTTTAGACTGTGTGGTCTTTGAAAAATATTGCTTGTCCCACTGTACGAGATGAACCCAGTTAAAACTTGGCCCGTCGCGCGATAACGTCCGTTCCGAAGATCCGCGAACGACGAAGAGCCCCAAACGATAGACCTGTGATTAAAGATAATCACTAGGTTCTGCTCAAGTCATGGAACGTGCAAGAATCGTGGCTCACGGATATTCATTTTCTTGTCGATTGGGATGCCGATTGAATGTGTATGTCGTGTTAGTGATGCGTGCATGCTAAAATTTGCAGGAAGGTGAAAAGGGGACGGGGCTACACCTTGTATCGGCATTTATTCACGAAACATCTCAACCTCCTTCTAAACTGAATTTTTCTTCATTGTGTCTCTGAACACGGTTAACATGCTTGTACATACACTACATGGACAAATGTTTGGACACAATGTGCTTTTTGAACATTTCATTTCAAATTTAGTCGCCGTTTGCTGTTATAATAACCTCCACTCTTCTGGGAAGATGTTCCACTAGATTTTGGTGTGAGTTTATGTTTTTTTTGGGGGATATATTCAGCCTCATTGGTTCTGATTCAGGTACCTGGGGTGCATTCAGCATTTCCATTCATCCCAATGGTGCTCAATAGGAATGAAGTCAGAGGAGCTCTATAGCAGCCCACTCAAGATCTTTTACTCCAACCCATGTAAATCATATTATCATGGAGCTGGATTTGGTGCATCGTCATGCTGGAACAGGTTTAGGTCTCCTAGTTTAAGTGAAAGGGAAAATTTCATGCTACCACATCTATAGACATCCTATACGATTGTGTGCCTTTGACTTTGTGGTAACAGTTTAAACAAGAAACACAAAGTCTAGTCGTCCCGATACTTTTGAACATGGATTGTATTACTGAATAGAACTTGGTGTGCACCAAAAATGGTAAACGTGGACATAAAGTGATCCGTACAGCAACCTGGATCTCTTTTTTGCGTATTAAAAGAGCAAGAAGAGATGGACAGGAAACTCGCGAAGCTCGCGCTCAGCGCCTCTTTATGAATGCACGCCTGCCAGCAGGACAATGTGTGGAGGCTGATTTTTACAGAACAGCGCTCTCACATCCCTCCTACATCCACCATCCCACGGCTCATTCCACAAGTCTCCGAAAAGCCATTGAGCGCTAAGTTGTGGGTGTCGAGACGTTCTTTCCGACACTTCTAATTGGCCCTGTAGCAAGCCTTTCCTGTTTTGTTTTTTTTCTGTTTTTTTTCTAAAAGACACCAAGTGTTAAGCTTTTGTTCATCATTATTATAACTTTTTCACCTTTTCAGAATTTGAACGCTAATGTATCAGCTAATAATGCAGCTAGCAACCTAGGGCTAGCCTAAATACTACAGAGTAGCAAACGCTAGCATCCACATTGCATATCCTCAATTCCACCAAATTTACTAGCTCTGAAAAACTAGAGTGTAACAGAGACGATGAGATGAATGGGCAACAATTCATTTGGAATTTGAAAAAGTTTTTTGTAATATAGATGCCTAAATTCTGATGCCATAAACCTCACCTATTATTAGACCTAGCGATATTTTTATACCAGCTAGGTAGAGAAACATTTAGCTAAACAGCTAGCTTTATACAGCTTCATTCATGGATAGATATTCACTTCTTTAACTAGTTAGCATGCTAGTTCGATGTTCGTTTCATTTACGCTATTTAGCAGATGCCTTTATCCAGTGTGAATTTCATTGTCATTTTGTCATTGCAGTTGAGCAGATGACGGTTCGGGGCCTTGCTCAAGGGCCCAGCTGTGGCGGCGTGGTGGTTTGAGCTCAACCTTTGGATAGATTCGTCCCACCTCATAAAGATTATAGACCTTTGAAGAAGTAGACGAGGATCCCGCAAACATCCCAAACCATCTAGGGACGTACCAGCTCCATTTGGATTTTACTTCATGTAGAGTTTGGACATTGGACCTCTGAGTGTTTAAAGGCTCTGGTGTTAAATGTTGAGCTATTTTATGAGTTGCTCATTAGCTCCTGGTTTCATAACGTCAACTGACTGTATAAGACTGTAGAAAGAACATTACTCACAATCTCACACTCCGGTGCTCATGTTAGTTCTCATATATATATATATAACACACAATTATAATTACACTCTTGATATCACCCAAATGAGGTGTCCCTTTTGAGTCTGGTTCCTCTCAATGTTTCTTCCTCATAATGTTTCTTCCTCATAACATCTAAGGGAGCCACAGTCGCCCCAAGCTTGCTCATCAGGGATAAATACACATCATTCACCTTGATTCTTAAATTCTGTAAAGCTGCTTTGAGACAATGTCCATTGTGAAAAGCGCAATAGAAATAAACTTGACCTGACCAGAATGCACACATATTAACCACTGAGCTACCACTTCCCCATAAGAACTTTATGCTAATTCTTTCATTCATTAGCTGTTTAACTTCGTGTCAAAGAAAGTTTTTTTTGCTAGCTAGCTACTTATATTTTTAGACATCCAATAACTGTCTAAAGACTTGTTTCAAAAAGAGATCTATTCAGGGGAAAAAAAAGTGTTGAAAGATTTTAAATAATCCTTAAACGATATAAAAAAATCGAATGAAATAGTTATTTTTTGTAAGATTTGTATAGAAGCAAAGGGAAATGGATGTTGGGTCGTGTTGCAGATGTTGCAAATGCTATCGAGGGTTTAATGGTTTTGAAAAGCAGCAATGCAAGCTCTCGAAGTTAAATAAACTGCTACACAAGTATGCCCTGTTTAAATATTTAGCTTTAGCCGGAGAGCATTCCGGTGCACAGAGCAGGGACTGAGATACGACTGAATAAATGTGTGTACATTCAAGTCTAAGTGAGAGAGAAAGTGAGAAAGAGAGAGAGATAGACTAAGAGAGAGAAAGTTAACTGAAGCAACACCTTTATTCATCACTTCTCTGGTAAATGGATTATCAGTATGGGGTGTGACCTCAGCCAGAAATGAACTACACACACTTCCTGCTGGAGTACAGTCCTGTACAGTCCAGGGCAGCTTCTATCCGGCCATTTAGATGAAGAAATATTAACTTTGGTACTGCTCTTGCATTCTTCGAAGATTTACGATGGCAAGCGATTCAGAAGGCCACCAGCCAAGCGAGTGCGGGCGAATCGCAACCGCTCACAAAGCCGCTCCAAGCTGGAGAAACCATTGCGTGGCCTGACCCCATAAATTTGAGAGCGCATTTGATCCTGAACTATAGAGGATGAGACGTTCCAGAGGAATTAAGCAGAAATTGTTGCTTTTTTCCCTAACCGATTATGTAACATGACTGAAAATGGCATTAAACGCTGGACGGAACGAAATGCACAAAGTTGCACACGAACGGCTTCTTGAGCCGGAAGTGTGCGTCCATAGTTAGGCTTATATCCTGATAGGAACCCGTTTACAATGTGGGACCCATAACCAGTGCAAAGATGACTTAACCCGAAGACAAAGAAGCAAATAATAGCAAGATACAAAAAAAAGCATAAAGAAAAACAGCAATTTACATTATTCGGAGAAAGAAAGAAAGAAAGAAAGAAAGAAAGAAAGAAAGAAAGAAAGAAAGAAAGAAAGAAAGAAAGAAAGAAAGAAAGAAAGAAAGAAAGAAAGAAAGAAAGAAAGAAAGAAAACAGTAAATACAAACAGACAAATAGGACTCAGAAATCTCTTCCCATCACATCAGGAAGGAAAATGAATCTCATGGACTGGGCTGGCATCGAAAGCCCGGGTTAAACAGAGGAATGGCTGGGAGGAGGGAGGGAGAAATGGGAGGAAGGAGGAAGGAGGAAGGGGACGGAAAATAAAAGAGATTATAGTTCAATACGAATTTGCCACGGCGCTGAACAAAAGGCGAGACCTGGCTGATAAATGGATGCGTATATAAAAAGAAGGGACTAACACCCGAGACAAAGGAGGTCAATGGGAGAAAAGGAGGATGAGACACACTCATCCATCAGAGCGCCTTTTACCCTGAAGAAAACAAATTTACCTCAGGAACAATATTCCTGAGCGCTCACGCTCCAGCGAGCTCAGTAGACGTGGATGTGAGGTTAAAAGCATGTGAACAGAAATAGTTTATAGAGAGCCCCTGCTGACATTTAAAAAGATACGAGTGATCTAGTCCCGACAGGATTGGAACCAGGTCGCCTGGCCTAAAATTGGGGGATAAATAGAAGGACCTTCTGGGGTTAATTGAGACTCATGATGTCTGTGTTGTGCAGATGACCCGACCATTCATGAAGAGAACTAAGCAGCAGCCTCAGGGATATTTTGGTATCTGCCAGAAACGGGCCTCTTGAGGTGAACTGGCAGAATACACTTTTTGAATAAAATGTATTTTATACAAACAATTAAATTATTAGACATGTATTAACTAAAATATATCATTTTTCAATTCAATCAAATGTATTTCTTCATTGACTGATTTATTTATTTAAGCAAAAAAAAACTCGCATAAAATTTGCATAAAGCGTGCAATTATTCATAGTGATGTTTTCTGTGAGGAAATGCTTGCTTAACTTTTTTTTTCCTCCCCCAATTGTTATTTATTTATTGTACTTTAATGGAAGGAGTCTCCAATATCAACGCTTTATTACAGATTTCACGCACGGGAAAGTGATCGGGACAGACGACTTTCCACTTTAGAAAAATAACACAATGTGTTTTACTTTATTAACAACCAGAAAGAGAACAACAACAAAAAAAACACCTATTTCTAGCTGACTTAGCATAACCGATAACAGGAAGTACCTTGTTTTAAATGGACATTCTACACATGCTAGGAAGCTTAATAAACATTGTTTGTTTGCTATTAAAAAAAGGCATTGCAGTGGTTAAACCCAGCCCCAAACAGGGTTTTGAGTCATTATTTAGTCAGGAATTCAAAACAAATGGCTGGAGGACAATCGAGCATTTGTATTTCCTGATATTTCTATTCATGGTTGACCAGAAGACATATTGATACGATAGAAACAAGTTTCTGAAAGCATTGATTTGGTATCAGTTTCTCAAGGTCTGATTCGGAAACATTAACTATTCCCTACGAACACGTGTGTAAAGCCGTGCGAGTGTAAAAATGCACTCAAAACTGATCTCGGCCATGACTGCTCTCCTGCACCTGGAGATATATATATAAAAAAGGCGTCTCATATCTATACATCTAAGCGTCGACATTTTAAGTGGCACAAACAGACCAGTTACTGTTCAGGGAAGAAAAAAAAAAGACATAGATGAGGAAAAAAAAAAGAAGTTTGAGAAGCTTGTATGCTTACATACGGTTGCTAAAGAAGTGTGACCTTGTTCTTAATGACAGGGTGGATACACAGCCAAGCTCATGTGGTTTTCTGTAGCTCGTGCTCTCTCTCTCTCTCTCTCTCTCTCCCACACACACACACACACACACACACACACACACACACACACACACACTAAAAAACAAGTCTTTACTCCTTCCCCATGCCTCAACACACCCTTTCTGGCTTATCTGATCTGAATCTTCCTCCATTGTACTTGTTTATTTCTTTTTTGCTCATTCGGATCCATTATTCTCTGTGGCTTTAATGGGCCGTTTGAACACCAGCCAATAAGGACACACACACACACACACACACACACACACACACACACACACACACACACACACTATTTGTGCTGCAGATGATGGAGGGACAGACGGACAGATAGATAGACAGTTCGAGAGGGAGGGAATGGAGGAGAGTTCAGGGGTAAAGAGCTTGTGCTGTGCCTCTTTCACACGTCTTCAACCTTGGCAGCAAGCTTTTCACAGCACGCTTATGTCCCGTCATCACACGCACAGACGCTCCTCTGTTTGACCCAGCCGGGGGCAGAACAGGGCACAAAGCTCTCTCACACACTCACAGAGACACACACACACACACACACGCATGGCTGAACCTGCATCCCATTTGGCCCGTATGCAGGAGGAAGAGCAGGGCATGAAGCTCAAATGGAGTCAACACACACACACACACACACACACACACACACACACACACACACACACACACACACAAGATAGGAGTGGACACAGAGTATGCCCCTGTCAATCCCAGCAGCACTGACCAATCGTTGGCATCTGTAGGTTCATGTGTGCATAAGAGGGCGGATAGCTGTGTGTTATTCGGGTTCTGTGACACAGCGCGAGCAGCAGTGCGCAACGATGCGCTTGCCGGCTTCATGCGTCTTTGGAAAATGCACATGTTTAGCCTTTAGCCCTCCTGGTTGGTAGCTGCTGTGACTGGGGAGAGCTGGCTTGTGGGTGGGAACTGACAATTGACTGTGTGGAGAATCTAAGAAGTATTGATTCTTTTTAAATGTATTATATTAATATATTTAAGTTCCAGAAAATTTAATCCAAGCTGGTTAGTTAGATTAGAAATTAGCCCAAGTAGTTAATCTCAAACTCATCTGACCCATATATAGAGAACAGAAGCCCGTGTGCACCTCCTGACAGAACCCACTGGAAGCTCTCCAGCAGTCCTGCATGACCCTGTGCCAGCGATTATACATGGAGATTATTCCAAGAGAGGAGGACACACACACACACACACACACACACACACACACGTGCACGCAAGGGAGGGACCGGGTTGCTATCATACACACACACACACACACACCACCCTGAGCTCTGGAGTGAGGCCTGTTTTTACCTTACTATCCAAAATACAGCAAAGCAGAGTCACTGGCATGGATTTAACACACCAAAACATGTGGACACGTGGTATACAGTCACACACACACACACCCACACACACAAAGCGGTACACCTGCCTCTTCAGAGCTATTTTCTGATCCTGCTAATTGCTGGGTGAATGTCACTGAAATCTGAAATAACACACATTTGCGTCCGCGGCGCTTTCAAAGACGCTAGTCTGTAATTCAGCAGTGATGAGGCCCTACTGTTATTTTGCCCCCTACTGCGTGGGCGTGCGACAAACCGAAATAGCAGGCAGACACTTCCTTTCAAGCAAACACACACAAACAAATACAAATGCAAAAACACACTACACTGGTTAATGTAACAAACAATAGCCACAATGATACTCCGCATATCAAAATCAACCACTGCCTTGTGCTCATGCTTCAATATATCTATTACGCCTGTATATCCAACGTGCAACAATAACAGATCGAAAGTCTCAATCTGGTTTGGCAGTCTCCCAACATGAATCCTCGAACCCCCCGATTAAAAACGTCGAGCGCGTGTCGCCTGCAGTCACCGGCAGCTGTTGTTCGGAGACCACGTCGGTGTGACGCCAGCCACGCCGCCGGGCGCATGACTGCTCCCATCTTTGGTACGCTCACTGAGATAATCTCCTTAACCATCTCATTAATACAACAGGTTTTTTTTTTCACACCTCAGATATAAGCCGGTTGTCACCAGGACTCGGCTGTGATTTAATGAACACGCTGATTCGTTGGTGAAAGGTTACGAGGTCAAATCCCAGGATTGACAAAGTCAGTGTCAAAGCTCTAAACCGAGATTTGGGATGTAAAAGAAGTGGAAAAGCTCAATTTATTTGATAAAATATACATGGAGACCAATGTGAAAGATGACCAATTATACATTCTTAGACAACAATCAAGGATTTCTTGGACAAATCAGGCAAACCATTTGCTCCAAAAAAAATTTTTTCTTTCTCCAGAGAAAACCTAAAGAACCTTTAAACCTGCTCTTATGATGTTCCCTTATTACGTAAATCATATGGGAAACTGTAATTAGAAAATATCGTAAATCATGATGTGGACTAGCCTACCCAGGAGTCTTCAAGAATGGTGATCAGTATGGGGTCGTATTTTGTAATTTAGCAACAATAACAAATTACAGTACATAATTTAGTAAAAACAGAGCAATTTATAATTCTGTATTGTATAACACACAGTATATATATATATATATGTGGCAGCAGGCGCATGGACCAGCGCCGGTTCGCGAGTGAAAGGATTCTATAAAGTCCTAAAAAAGTGCGAAGTAACAACAAAACACGTTTTTAGCTTCTAACCAATAAGCTTGAAAAAGTGACGAGTCATAGCTGGTCATAGCTCAGTGGTTAAGACGCTGGACTTCTGATCTGCGGAAGGTCACGAGTTCAAATTCCAGCCTCTTCATACTGCCACTGCTGGTCCTTAACCCTCAACTGCTCGGTTCTATAAATGAGTAAATGATAAGTCGCTTCCACCAAATGCTGTAAATGTAAGTCAGAAAACGCAGCATGGAGGCTAACGTTTTTACTAAACAAATAAATTAAAAAAAGAGATTATATATTCCATTTACGTTACGATAAGTAATATGTTAGAATTTCAGTTTTATCTGTTATAGACTTAATACAAAAAACTGCATCTTCTGTTTTAGTGATATTTACCAAATTACCAAAATCTTGTGTTTGGTAAAGTGTTTGAAAAGAATTCAACGACGCAGTTCCTCACATCAGTATCATATCGTCATGTCCTCCATGTCAGCTTTACCCATAGCTTCCTGCACTAAACCGAATGCGTTGGCATCTGAGGGATGAATAAATAAATAAATAAATAAATCGTAACCCAAGAGCTCCTACAAGAGCAGGATCGACTGAACTACAGAAAGCGTAATAAAAATTAAAAGGTTTGGGAAAGAAGAGCTGTAATCCGACACCAAGCCGAGAGGCCTTAACGTAACGACTTGAATAAAACAACAAGAAGAAAAGAAAGAGAGGGGAATAAAAAGTGACCTTATTAAAAGCGTTCAAAGTGACTTTGAAAAAAAAAAAGGAGTTCAAAGTCACCAGACTGGGATAAAACTGCAGGAGAGAAGTACGGAAGGAGCGCAGAGAGGTGAAAGTGACGACACAGAGACTTTCGACCGGCTTCTGTAGGAGAAAGAGAAAGAGTTCCCAAGCCCACGCTTTCCACTTTCACAGAGCAGAAATCTGGCAATTTTCAAGTTTTCTGACCCAAAAACAAGATGAAATTTCAAGACGGCTGATATGAGAGGGTTAAAAATACTGTATTCACATGCATGAAGGAAAAACTGAAATTAAATTGAATGAAAACTAAAATAAAAATGAATTATAGAAATAATGAAGTTTATGGGAGGACACGTGTCAAATACACATTTTTACAGTCAAATGTAATAATTGGATAATTATTGCACGGATTTCATTAAATTTAATCTAGAACAATTGAATAAAATAGAAAAGAAAAATTAATTAAAAAAAAAGGATTGTATCCAATAATGGGTTTAAAGATTTATAATAAATATTATTATTGTAATGAATATCATTTAAAAGGTCCCATAAAGCTTCTGGGAAGATGCTTAACTCGATTTTGGAGTGCGCTTGTGGAGATTCAATTGACCGCAAGTGTGTTAGTAAAGTCAGGTACTGATGTAGGTGAGGTCAAGAGGCCTGGGGTGCAGTCGGTGTTCACATCCATCATGTTCAATAGGGTTGAGTTCAAAGCTCTATAGCAGGAGATCTTCCACTTTAAACCACGTGAAGCATATCTTCATGGAGCTGGCTTTGTGCACAGGGGTGTTGTCATGCTGAAACAGGTTTGAATCTCCGAGCTCAAGTGAAGGAACATTTCATGCTACAGCAAAGAAAGACATTATATACAATTGTGTGCCTTCAATTTTGAGGTAACAGTTATAATCATATGGCTGGAAATGTCAGGTGTCCCAATACTTTTGTCTGTTTATGCTTATAAATCTATACTACTGTTTTTTTTTATATCATGTTACCTGTTTATGTACCATACACAAGTTTGTTACTTAGAAAATAAATGAAGAATTGCTGAAGTGTGTGATGTGTGCAAGTTGGATGATTTTCTAAACCTGGCTGTGTGTGTGTGTGTGTGTGTGTGTGTGTTATTGTCTTATATATACACACATGGTATGATACGACAAAATAAACACTACATTGATAAAGCGAGTCTGGCGTTTCCTCCACCCTTTTGTGCTGCTTGAGCGCCGCTGAATCTCGCCTCAGCAGTCAATATTCCATCCCTGTGGGCCATCGGAGGCCCTGGACCCTCTCCCGACCCCCATCAAAGACGGGCACACACACACACACACACACACACACACACACACACACACACACACAGCTGATCCGGTTATTGATCTGTTCGACATTTGCAGCTGCTGACTATGCTTCATTCAAAAGGGAAACAAGTCCGAATTCAAAGTATCAAGCAGAACGGCAAACAAAACATACCCAGGGGTTTAACCAGCGTGTGTGTCATTGTGTGTGAAGAAATCTACTACCGTTAACCCTCAAGCTCAAGATGTGTCTTGTACGCTGCGTAACGTTTTAAACAATTGAAGAATCCCTGATCAGTGTCTAAACATTTATGAAACATTTAGAATACAATCAAAATGCTCCTGAGGTACCATTGACCAGTGTTTCTGTCCTTTTCTTCTCTCATTTGAAGACTCTGTGCAGCTGAGGATGGCTCCACATCGACAGCCTGAAGATCCATGGAGTTACTGAGCAACTCAAGAACTTTGAGGATGGATCTGGTCTGTAATTAAACAGTCTCCTACAACGTTTTGAAAGCAAAATCAGGTTTTATTGGTCAAGTGTTGTTAAAACACACACAAAGACATTTTTTCTAGCTGTTGGTGATTTACGGCATTTGGCTGATGACCTTATCCAGAGCGACTCACGATTACAACTGAGCAGTTGAGTTGTAAAGGCTTTGCTCAAGGGCAATCTTCTGGTCATGAGTTTGAAAGCTCAGGACTGAAACAGTTCTATATTTAAGCATCTATTACTGAACAGTACACCTAACAATGATGGAAATGTAATGAATGGACATTCGGTGCCACCTAAATGAAGATGGGTTCCTCTCGAGGTTTCTTCCTCATGCCATCTCAAAGTTTTTCCTTGCAGCAGTCACCCATTGGCTCGTTTATTATTAATAAACGTATAAGAAACAAATTAATATGAAATAATCTTATACATACTTATACAGTTATCTCTGTAAAGATGCTTTGAGACAACATCCATTGTTAAACGCGCTGTACAAATAAAACCGAGTTACAATAATCGTCAGCAGGGTGGTGTGATGGAAGGCATCGTTACCACGTGATTATTGGTGATTACTGATCATATAACAGTACATTCTGATAGGTTACATTTCACCACAGTTTTATGGAATATCCCTGAGACAACATACATACATTATGTTCTAGTAGCTATAAACACACATTCACCTTTCAGATTTCATTCTCATTTCTCTCCCTTTCAAGGAAGATACCAGAAATGAAGTCTAATCACATGATAGAAAAGCATTCTGTGCTGGAGAAACTGAAATTGAAGATTCCTCCTGCGGATTTTAAATACATAAAGCTTATAAAAAGCGTCACAATAACCTACAGTCACTATCGAAGCAATAATAATCATAATGCATTTGGATGAGTGCATTCATTTTAACGTATTCTTTGAAAAAAAGTGTCAAAAGGTTCTGCTGTTAAAAAAAGAAAGTTAATCACCTTTTGACCAATCAGAATCGAGACCTCAAAAGTTCTGGGATTTTCCCGATCGTGGGATTGAAAAAAATGCTGCTCCGAAAGTAACCGTGCGCGAAGGAGACCAGCTGCTAGTTTTGCTTTTTGTGCAACTGAAGTTTATTTATTCACCCGAGCGTCTTTTCTTTCTGCCCGGAATCAGAAAATGTTATTGTGAGAATGAGCTGGACCGCAGCGGCACGACTATACAGCTCCGAGTTCGCGACAGGGCTGTTCACACTCAGACATCACTTCATCCCACACACATATTGAAGAGCACTATTTTAGACCCCAGCTGAGGAATCCGACACATCTCAGCCAGCTGCCTGGGCAAATTTTGGAGCTCCTGTGTCGGCTCACAAAGACACACATGCACCCCCCTGCACACACACACACACACACACACACACACACACACACACACACACACACACACACACACACACACTGAATGTTCAGAAAGACACAGACAAATAGACAGCAGGGATAAATCAATACATACAAACAAATGCAGATGGACGGACAGACAGACAGATCTCTTGGAACTGCCAGATGACATTAGATCCAGATAGATGAGTCAGGGAGCCACCAGTCCATCAGTACTGAAATTATAGTGTGAGAACCCTTCAATTTGCAGTGCACAAAATTTCCACAATTAATGGAAAATAAGGTAGAGAGCATGGGGGAAAGAAACTGTCTCGCAGTAACAGATACAGACTCCATGTATAAATGTGTGTGTGTGTGTGTGTGTGTGTGTGTGTGTGTGTGTGTGTGTGTGTGTGTGTGTGTATAATAAACAGGAGGAGAGAACTGTCAGTGTGTGTGTTAAATGGACAATTATATGGAGAATGACTGCGTCTGGGACGTGACTGTAGAAGAGAATCAGCATGGATTTGGCTCAACATGTCTAGGAGTAATTTAGTCTCTCCTTAGAGGCACTCAAAAACCTGTGTGTGTGTGTGGCTGACACTGAGCTTGAGGGGAAAACATAATTGTTTGCAAATGGAAAGAAAAATGTACTGGGGTGCAAAAATGGCTGTAGACACATGATGGTTAACACTCTACATGCATGATAGAGAAAAGGAGAGAGAGAGAGAGAGAGAGAGAGAGAGAGAGAGAGAGAGAGAGAGAGAGAGAGAGAGAGAGAGAGAGAGAGAGAGAGAGAGAGAGAGAGAGAGAGAGGGAGGAAGTGTCAGTGTGGCAAAAAGTACCATGAATTCCTAGATATTCATCATATCAAAAAGTTTTCAAAGTAAAAGATAAATAAAAATGGATACAAAATACGTGTTGTTTTTTAAGAAATCTGCTGGAGCGTAAGAGGAACAAAACACTAACAGGCGATGCTGGTATTGTTAATTAAATCAGTGTTTTGGAGAAGACAAAAAGCCATCACGGTCAAAACGTCAAACATGGAGGTAATGGTTTGGGGTTGTTTCGGAGCAAGGTTGGAGACTCATCCTGGGTAAAAGGGACCAACATGGCAACCATTCCATATTTTAACACCATGCAATTCCATCTGAACTGCAGCTCACCATACAACCAGACAATGTCCAGAAGCGTACGTCCGAGCTCTGTAAGTGTCGTCTGGAGTGTTATTATGGAACGACCTGTCCAGTCACTGCATCTACCGGTAAATCCTACTGAACTGCTCTGGGATGAACTGGATCGCAAAAAAAAGGAGAAATCTCCAACTAGTGAATAACATCTTTAGCAGGTTTTACAAAGTATTTCAGCCGAATATTTGACTGTCAGCATTTCAAGAGCGTGTAAAGCGGTTATTTGTGCCAAGGTAGGATTTTTTATTGCAAATAAACTTTAACATCTGTCTATTCATAGAACTGTTTGATAAAAGGAAATCTTGATACCTAGTTTGCTGTGTTTAAACAAAAGGAACATGCATGTGTCTCTTAATAACTTGCCAGATTTGACAGAAACTGTATGTAGTGGATACTGTATATTTATAAAATCCACCCTGGATGTACAAAAAGTTAGAGACCCCTGCTCTTAATGAACAACTTTTTAAAAAGGGTCCTGCTTTCTGATGGAGAAATATATGGACACTACGTGGGATTAAATGCAAAGTTGGAGTAAATAAGCATTAGAGAGAGAGAGAGAGAGAGAGAGAGAGAGAGAGAGAGAGAGAGAGAGAGAGGAGTTACAGATTTATGGACATAACTAAACAGTGCATGTGATTCACAGTCACTCACTGCTGTGGTCCACAAAAATTCCCAAGCATTTACTTAGCCATGCACTCAGGGGAGAAATTACAGGAGAGAGTGTGTGTGTGTGTGTGTGTGTGTGTGTGTGTGTGTGTGTGTGTGTGTGTGTGTGTGTGTGTGTGTGAGGAAGACGCCTCTCAACCTAATGCAATGCCATGTGGGGGATTTGTTCTGATGACATCAGCGCAGATGCAGTGAAGAAATTCAAGAATCATCAAACCGCACAAATGCCCCCTACCTGGACAAACATTTTCACACACACACTCACACACACACGTACATGGCACAATCACGAAGTCAAGGTGCCTAGCCGCACTGAGCAACACCGGGACGTATGATTCGCTTTGATGTGGGTTTAAGATCCGCCTGCAGCCCAGAGTTCCTCTTTAACTGTTCATAAAATCCGCTCAAGTGTCAGGTGAGGGGTAAAAACTTTACCAACACTGACCATGCTGCTCCAGGGGCCCTATAACGACATGGTAAAGCAAGGGGGGGTGGTGGTGGTGGAAGAAGCAGGGCTTTTATAAGCCAACAAGTTTGAGGTCATTGTCCAACTTCAAAGTGAAGGTATTTTTATTTGGCCACTTTTATTTTGCAGATTGACAGACGGACAAACAGACAGACAGAGCAAGCAATCGAAGGGGTCCTTAAGAATGTATGTGTATATTTGCAGCATCTCATTTAAGTATATTCAAAGGACAATACCCTAAAAATAATACATATATTTTAGTCAATGTGCAGCTTGATTTACTGTCCTCTGAAAAGAACTTAACATACAGCCATTATTGTCGAAATAACTGGCAACATAAGCGAGTATACCCTAAGGGGGCGCTGCTGTAATCCTCCTGGGCATGGAATTTACCAGAGCTGCACAGGTTGTTGCTGGGATCCTCTCTCGCTCCTCCATAATGACATCACAAAACTGCTGGATGTTACACACATGGCGCTTCTCTACCTTCCAATTGAGGATGCCCAACAAGTGCTTAATAGGGTTCACTTTCAAATTCCTCAGCAAGGCAGTTGTCATCATGGTGGTGTGTTTGGGGTCGTTGTTATGTTGGAAACATGAGGGAAACATGATGGATCCATGTTTCCCTCAGTGGACTGCAGCTCCCCAGTGCCAGCATGCTACCACCACCATGCTTTACTGCAGACAAGAAACAATTTTCTTGGATTGCTGTATGTTGAGTTATTTTTTAGAGGACAGTAAATCTGTACTGCTATACAAGCTGCACACTGACTACTAAAACATATCCAAATTTCTTTTCTATAGTATTGTCCCTTGAGAAGTTAAACTAAAATGGTAGCTGAAATGTCACTTTTGTGAGATAATGTGTATGTGTCTCTGAGGATGTGCCAGTTCTCAAAGATCAAGAACACAGAGAAAGAGAAGTGAGAAGAGATTAAAGTTTAAAGTCGTGCTTACACAGCAAAGAAGCGAAAGGCAAGGTATGGAAACGGATAATACGCTGTGGCGACCCCTAATTGGAGCAGCCGAAAGAAGACGACGACGACGACTTTTCATCCATTTATAGTTCTGTTGTGGAACGGCTATGTACCCCAGCACTTATGCTATAGCAGCCTCCTTTGTCCCACCTCTTTTGGAGATACACAGAAACTAAATCACGTATTTTATGTAAGCCAGAGTAATGATAATCTATTAGAATAAGTACTCAAACACAGCTTGACAGCAGTTTGACAGCCTGGCAGCACAAAATTGGAACAAATGAGATCACTCCCCCAAACCCACACAAAACCCTGGCTTTACACACTTTCCACCTTGGCGCACACGTCAATGTCCAATCGCACCAGACCGTAATCTGCATACCGAACAGTGTTTACATGCACAGGCAAACACAAAACACACACAGTGATATGGTTCGGTTAGGTGCGCAGAGGAGACTCCATGTCCTACTGCAGACACCGCTACCATCTCGCAGCAGGCAAAAACAACGCCGGCTTAATGAGCTCCAAAAGTGCTCAACAAAACAATACAGGCCGTACCTACTGACACAAACACACACATATACCCACATACACACACACACACACACACACACACAGGCACAGACTTTCTGTCTCTGGTCCTGTCTAGTCTGACACATCTCAACCTTCCTGCCAGGCAGAAAAGAAAGTACAGCAAAACAAAGTGCTTACTAGAGCATGTCTGAGATTCTCTAACTACTAAAAAATGTCAAGGTTAAGAGTATAACAAACGCCATCAGTTACAGTACCATGATGGAGTAAAACTCTATAATAAACACAGCTACTAGTTTTAAAAAAAGGAATTTTTTTTATTTAGTTTCAACGTCAAAGTTGCAAAAGAACTACTCTTACGGAACCATTTGTTCTCTCGCAGTTTCTTTCTCTTCATCTCTGTCCATGTGTCTATCTTCCTGTCTTGTCACATTTCTAAAGCACGGCCAGTGAAAGTGGACGAGGGCCAGGTTTGGACTTGTGTAATCACGGTGTGTATCGGCACGTTCCCAAGAAACTCAGAGTCTGATCTAGGTTCAGATTAGACAGAGTTCCCGCTGCCAAAAGCTTACATAACGCACAACATCGGGGCTTTCGCTCGTACGGCGGGGGAATTCGGTTATAAGTTAAAAGACGTAAAGAACTTAAACCCTTTAATTGGACTTAAACCGTTTCCTTTGTTCATGCAGCTACATGCCTTTTCTACTAGGTTTATTATGGTGTATGTATGAACAAACTATGATGCTGCAAATATACAATTGTTCCCCATGAATACTTTGTATAGAAACATTAGCATGGTCCGTTGCAAGAAAGTCCATCCCAGGAGGAGAATGTAAAAAAAATTCTTATCCTTTATCCATAGCAACTTATACAACAAAGTGTGCTACATGATACTCTTTCACTAGAACAAATAAGCCAAGTTCTAAGAATACCATTAAGCTAAAATGGCTTTTTTTACGCTTACTTAAGTGTTTGGCAACTAAGTGGGTCCTCAATCTTCATTTAAAAGAAAAAAAGAGAAGAAAAGAGTCCTGATGCTAGTCTTTCTAAAGGGTTCTAGACTAAACCTTATTTATAGGATGCTACATTGTAATGTACACTATATATCATAACAGGAGTCTTCATGTTATCGTAATGCCAAGCTAGGGGAAAAAATATATATATATGAGGGTTTGTACTGCATTTCACACACCGTAACTCCCAGTCTTTTTCCATGCACAAACACTGTTCGTTTCTTCGTTCTGGCTCATACGCTGAAAGGACACTTCACAGACTGCAGGCTGGTGGAAAAGGAAGATAAACAAATCTTAAGCAAGGCCTTCTAAGGCCAAAGTGGGACTCGGTGCCACTTAAAGGACAGACTGTTTTGGAAAGCTATGTAAGTTTTAGACATGTCTGTCTGGCCCATGTGTCCTGAGCTGGCACTGAGATGAAAATCTTTCAAATGTAGCTTCAATCAATATGCAAATTGTATAAAAAAATAAAATAAAATCATCCAACCCTGACTTTGCAACCCAATTTATAATTTTTATACCCCAGAAATTTGTCAGTGATCTATTAAATGAATGATTCATAGTTTTTATCCGTTTACAGAAATAGTAGACAGTAACTAAGTAAATGTAATGTAGTCTTGGGCTCTGTCATTTTAATGGATATCAATTAGTGTTTGATGAATTAATATCATTCTATTAAAGGATTGTTGTTCTGAGAGTCTTTTCACAGAAACTGAACTGATTGAGAAAAGAGTCTTGTGGGACAAAAAATAGGAACATTATATCCATAATAAATCATAATACTTTGGATACTTAAGCACATTTAAAGGCAGATACTTTTGTACTTTTACTCAAGTGAAAGTTTCAAGGGAGCAGTTTTACTTTTAGTACTTCATCCACCACTGGTTTATTTCTACCTTTACAATTGTGGGTTAGAAAAAAGTCATGTTATCATTCCCTTTTTATGTCTTACCTTTACCTAAAACAGTTACAAATCACTGATACTGGAGACTCCTTTCAGCAATCCTTACCGTCTCCTCTCACTTTGTTAATAATTGCATCATATCAGTTATGTGTACCGTCCTTTATACAAGTCCATGTTGCAAGAGGGGGCGCTTACTTCAGAAACTCTAGCACATTACAGTACGAGTGCGTTGATATCAATTGCTGTCAAAACTGCTGAACCGATCCTTCAACAACACCGCGGATTCATTTTGTAAAGCCAACAATGAGAACACACACAAATGACTAATAAGGGTTCGATGTTACTGTTACGGCAGTCTGGAATCTTACACAGGCCTGAACCTGTGCCCCCCAAACCGAAACTTCGAAAAAGTAAAACTTCACCTGAAGTACTGAGTCATGTTACTCACACTGCATCTTCAAGTCCGCCTCTCCATCCTCTTTGTGTTGTACGTTGGCCACATTGCCGTCATAAACACCCCTGCTGATTTCGTCTGGTGGGTGTTGCTGTCGTAGGACGCCAAAGCCACACTTTTGTTCTGTGTATGGTGTGATCCTATTGGTTTTACTCCTCCGGTTTGATAGTGTTCAAGGTTCAGAGGATAGAAGAGTCGATCAGAGGGAAGAGACTTAATTATATTTTCATTCATCACCTCTGGATTCGCTTGGTAACCTTCCCAACATTTGCTTTCCCCTTTTCCCCATCATTCTTCCCTTCTCCCACATTGCTTTCATCACTCCATCTGCTGCTCCTGCTCTTTTGGCTCAGCTTCCACTGATTCTCCTAAGGACTTCTCTTGCCGTCTCTCACTCTATCGCTATCTCTTGCTTTTGTGAACGTTGCTTGAATCCAAATCGATGGATTTACATTGGGGTTGCTTTGCTAAGGTTAGCTAGCCCGGGAAGGTAGTGGCTGTTTGACTAAATAGAAATACAAGATCCACAAACAAGCTCATATCAGTTATTAGCAAATAAAATTGCTTATCTAAACTCAGCTAAGTTTATCAGCCATCTTTAATTTGGATAAATAGGAAAAACCAGGTCACTCGTCTATGTTTGCAGAGAAACCTGGCTAGCTAATAGTAGAAAGACTTACTAACTAACTATGTTTGGCTGAATAGGAACGAAAAGATCCACAATCAAGCTAATATCAGTTATTAGCAAATACAGTTGCATCCCTAAACTTAACTAAGTTAACCAGCAATGTTAAATAGGAATCCTAGATCCATTAACCAGGTTCCATCAGTTACTAGCCTATGTTTGCAAAGAAACCTGGCTAGCTAAACATTAACTAGCTACCTACGTTTGACTGAATAGGAATGAAAGGTCCATTAACAAGCTACTATCAGTTAGCTAATGTTTGTAAATAAAACGGCTTAAACAAAAAAAAGCCGAGTTAAGCAGCCGAATGGATTTTGGATGAATAGGAATGCTGGAGCCAAAAACCAGTTAACATAACTAGCATGAATCGAATAACATCAGTTACTAGCTAATGTTTGCATAGGAATTGCCTAGCTTTTTATGTTTGGCTGAAAAAGAGATGCTAGGTCTCTGAACAAACATCATTTATTAGCTTTTTTTTATGGTGTACAAAGAAAACTGGCTGGGTAAGCAAAATCAGTTCACTTAGGTCATTTTATCTGGCTTAACACAAATTAACAAAAAATAAATAAAGTGTGCGATGCATTTGAATGTGTTTGATTCAAGCCAAATACAAGAAGGAACAAAATAGAAGTGTGAGAATACCAAAGCAGGCAGACGTTCTATATACATTATATTTTATGTCTGCGTTTTTGTCTTCATGTGCCTCCGTTTAATCTGATCCCAGACCAGATGTAGTCTTGTTCGCTTCACCCTTTTAATCAGACAGCAGCTTTAGGATAGCTCACGACAAAGACACACTGACATTCAGACCCACACATACACACACTGACTCATGTTCAGGCCTGCAGGAACGAGCATTAACACACTGTAAGGGTCTCTGGTTAATCCGAACAGCATCAGTAGAGAAGTTACTCCCGAATTGTGCGTCACCCCCTTCTCTCACTCCTACGCTCACTCCTTCTTTCTCAACACTCGGGGTGAATTAAGTGAGGCAGTTCAGATTAGGGCAGAGGATTAATGAATATGGGAGAAGCTGTGTTTTGTGTCAAAGATCAATTTCGTCGAATATGCTGTATATATATTCACTGCCTCGACACTTGGCGAACGTTTTGTTGTAGATCTTCTTGTGCTTGAAGTTTAAATTGGGCAAGAATGTTATTTCTAGGTCAGTTTTGGAGTTTTAGTGTAGCGGCCAAAAGAAGCATAAAAAAAAAAAATGACTGATCATAAAGCAGCCGTCAAAAAAAACCCCGGCATAACCCAAAAACGGAGGCCTGAAATCTTCTTTTTTTGCATTCTCGCCATCCGAGGCTGACACGGTGCGTGCCTTTAGGTTTGGCTCACTCTAACTGGACACGTGACGTACGACATTAGAATTAGCGCATGACCCCCAGGCCGCAAGCGGTTGCCTTTAGCGTTTGTGTCAAAGCGGTGAGATGATCGACGATCATCATCGGATTGAGCCTTTCGACAAACACACGCGTTTTACCCGCTAATTAGATTCAGCGCTCGCTGCCAAGGATCTCGATCTGGCCATGCATTTTCTCACAGAAGGACTCCGAAAGAGAGCTGTGCCAAGCTCAAAAGTTTCCATGAAGCACTTACCATGCTCATGCAATGTACATAAACTTGTGTGCATACGTGTGTGTGTGTGTGTGTGTGTGTGTGTGCTTTAACTTTCCCATCATTCTCATCTCAAACATCAAGGACCCGCAGACCTGCAATAAAAGCCAATTAACACAGCCAACACACCAAACCATGACACCTTTAAATGAACCCAATTTACTCAACTTGTAATTAACTTAACTAACTCGGCTTTTAATTAACGATGAACCGCACACCGCTGACCTCATACTTCCTCAAAAAGTACAATAAAACAAGCAAGAATCTAAAACTCGTGGAAAAAAAATCCCACATCTTTCTCACTCGGACGTGCGAGTTCTTCTTGAGAAAGAAAAGAAAAAAAAAGATGAAGATATGAAAGGCAAAACACGTTCTGGACTATTTAAAGACGAATTCGTCAAAACTATAAACGTGTGAAATTTGTCTCATTCAGTTTTAATTCAATGGTCCAGAATGCCTTCACCGTCTATTGCTATTAGCTTTCATGAGTTTTTCAGCTGACCATCTCTAGCACTAAATCAAGTTCATTTCTTTTGTCCGCCAATAATATATTTCCAGAAAGCACTACCAATGTTTAGTCTCGGTTTACCATGTTTGCTTGTACAGCCTCGTCCTGTTTTCGTTGCGTACAGTAACTTTATTGCCGAATTGTACCGTGTTTTCTTTTCTAAACGGACTAAGAAAAGGATGAAGGGGCGTAGCTATATAAAGACTTCCCGAAAAAAATTTTAAAAATGGAGCAAATGCTAACAAGCAGCCATGCTTACAGGTTTATTTGTACTATTTAAAAAAATACATAAAGAAAACTATTTATGATTTATTTCAGATTAAACCAGATGGCATGGCGCAGTCGTTCACTAATGACCCTACAGTATCATAAATCATAAGTTTCAAGAAATCATGCTTTTTTGCTACCAAACATTTATATAACGTCTCTGTGTGAAACTTTTTGGGTTTAAAATGACATTTTTTCGCCTTCGTTTTTCCCCGAAGACAAAAATCATCCCTCTGTCTGTTTCTCTCTTTTATACAATGGATGGAGCACTTATATCTGAAAAATTAACACTGAAAATGGCAGCTCTCAAGGCGAGGAGTGTCACGAGCCTGTCTGCAGTGTGTGTCAGTGTGTGTGTGTGTGTGTGTGTGTGAAGGAGTATAAGTGACAGGCTGGTTTGTTCCGCTCTCCTCTCATTTCTCAGCCTGGCTCTCAGGGAGTAGCGCAGGACAAGGAGAGGCCGTCAAAGCCCACTGCAATCTGATCTCTCTGACACCAGTTTCTCTGAAAGTCAGGGCAATTTACTCCCGAGACTCGTTTTTTCTCGGAGCCTAATCTTCCTGGAAAATCATTGACGACAAAAACAGGATAAAAGTTAGCTGTTCATTCTAGTCATGCCGTTATACATATGGGCTATTGTTTTTATGTAAGAATGCAGGCCAAATGCACAGAATAGTCCCTATGAAAAGATCAATTTGCATTATTTCTTTTTTCATACCTTTCCAGAATGTAACACATTCCAAAAAATAGTTTATTTACAGCCCAAGTTTCTAGAGAAAATCTTGTCCTGCTAGCATTAAATATACAGTGACTGTGTAAAGTTCTGACCTACCTCTTGCCTTTGGGCAAATATTTTATGTGCTTCTACGTGTGTGTTTGTGTTCAAACACCAATAAAAAAAAAATATAGCCATAGAACGAAACGGCCCAGCATGCCACCGGATCCGTCACTGACCTGCACGCTGAGCATCAATTGGCTCCGGCAGAGCAAACAGGAAATAGAGAAAACAGCGGGTGGGAGATGTGTGTGTGTGTGTGCACACACGTGTGTTTGTGGGTGGGTGGTACACAGCAGGGGGGTGGACAGGGTTTGGTCGGCATGCCAAAAATGAAAGAAAATCAATGGACTAATACTGCAAACGTTTGAAGTTGACCCAGAAACTCCTACTTCATCGCTCTCGCTCTTCTCTTTCTCAAAAACCACACTTCCATCCTTTCTCCTTTAGCCATTACTTGTAGATTCGGCTTACAAAATGGCAGCAAGAGGGGAGATAATGTGCGTCTGCTGATGCTCCGTGATTTTGATATCTGCGTCACAATCTGCCATGCTAAATGCGTCACGCTAAACTCGCTCAAGGACATCAATCGTAAGAAAAAGACAACAAGGCATCAATGGCTGAATCATTAATTCAGTGCTGCATGGTGTGGAAACTTTATCCAGCTTTAATGCCACACACCTTCGAGGGTGACCAAGAGCAAAGAGACCCATATAGGAGGAAGAAACTAAAGCGGGTTGCCCACTGCCGGAGCTCAGAGGTCGACCCCCCTGTAGTTTAACATCAACCCTAATCTGAGACACCTGGCTTTTATATTCAGAAATTTCTAGAGACCAGAATGAAGTGGATCAGGTGTGTTTGATTAGCATTGAAGCTATAGAATACTGGGTGGGTGATCTCATGGTACAGTGGTTCTCAATTACAGATCTGCAGATACCCCTTTTTTCCCCAGATTGGCAATTATCAAGTTGGTTGCATAATGAGTTCATTGTGTTGAAGCAAGGATAAATCTGCTGAAAAGACAGACTAGACTGTGATGATTAGTACTGGTATATTAAACTTAGGCAAATTAGAAAGGTACTTCACTAAATTTTCCAGGGTAGTACTTGTCCATAGACATAAGACAGTAATATTGCATTCTTTATATTTCCTGATTTATAAAAGAAAGATACAGCTTTACAAAAAAAACAGCTGAGGTGTGTTGTGGGCGGAGCTAAAAAGTCAAGAGCATGCACGGGGTTGCAAAACGGTCATCTGCAAGCTGTGATGTCGTTATAAATAAAAACGGAAACAAAAACTCCATAATCTGAAATTAGGGAACAATCAAATCCAGCTGTCCATATTTAATGCAGAATCAGATGTGAAATTAAACACCAAGAACCACAGCAGCAATGACGACTACAGGTGGATGTGTCTATATGGTAAGAACAAAGTTCTCCTTCACTCACATTCAAAACCATACTTTTCTTCGGGGCGTTTTTCTGAGTCCTGTGCAGCCCCTGCCGTCAACGACGTCCGTAACCGAATGAAGCACGGTGATGGGTGTGCTCTCGCTCAGGTTGCAGTGTGTGCGCTCTTCCGAAAGAAGTGCCCAAACGTGGAATTCCACCCTTAATGACATCATGAAGGGCCATACTCGTAAAAAACTTTCCGAAACTTATACAAATCCCTTTAAATGCATGTTTTTGTTGGTATTATCAAAACAGAGGAACCTTTTCAAGAACCCCAGGATGTATTCAGCGAATGAGAACACTCTAGTAATGGTTCCACTGGTAGAATCCAGGGTAAGAACGCTTATAAGGCATTACTGAGGAACTCCTGAGATGAGGCTTGCCAGAGGAACCAGTACAGGTTGGTACTGGTTGGAAGCTTGAATATATCCAATCAGCGACGTTTGGCACTGGTGAGCTCCACCTTTGTACAGTAGTCACCAAAGAAAACTAGTGCTAGTCTGTAAAGGTCAGGTTGAGTGAAGGATGAGTAAAGGATGTGTGTACTTTTGCCATCTGTTTTTTTCTTTCTGCATTCTGCGATTGCATTACTTTTTTTCCCCCCACTAATATTGGTCACTTCATTCACATCCTCCTCCCCCACACATCGTTACACTGGGGCAATGAGAACCACTGACAAAATTTAGCACTGTACATCTAGCTAACCAACTAACATAAGCTCTTTCGGCCCTGTTGTCGTGAAGGCCACATAAAGCATTGGTGTTAAAAATAAAGAGCGGGAGGGGTCGGCATGCGGCACAGCTGAGAGTTCCTTCAAGATTTGTGTGCTGTCAGGCAGCCTAAATCACAACAGCTGAGATTGCAGGGTGCTGTCAGCATGCTTCTTTGACTTTTTTTTCACCCTTTTGTGTTCTCCTACTCTTGTCTGCCTGTCTCCTTGCTCTTACTCATTATCTAAAACTCAGCTGAGGCATAAATTCCCAAATCAAAAAACCAGTAAGGATGGTGGAAAGCAAAAAGCAAAACACTTAAAACAAGTCAATTTTTTTTAAAAGTGCTGATATGGCTTAAAAAAGAAATTCCACTTTACATAGCAAACACCCTGTTCAACAAGCCGAACAAAGAGTGCATATTGAAACTGGACATGGGTCAGAACTGGTCAGCATCAACAAATACATAATCTGAAAACAGCAAAGTCAGCAAACAGACGAGAAGAAACATTGAGAAAAGCATTCACTTGGCTTAAGAGAAATCAACGTGTCAGCTGCATGACACACGGTTCATTTTAAGCCAGTGTGTGGAACTTACTTACCACTTCCTCTCCTCTAGATTATCTTGATTGTTTTCGAACTGGGTTTCAAAAGGCAGTCACCATGAGGAATCAAGGTTAAGTTCAGGGCAAGAGCTTTCACTTTTCCTAAATGGGAAAAACCTGCTCTGGTGAGAGCGAGTGAAAGTGGTGCTCAAACTGGAAAGGCAAAACAAGGCAGAATTTCCCCAATCACTCCTGGATGAATGGCAGAGCTTTAAAGTGCCAAGGGTTGGACGATTCCCAAACCAGTGTAAGCCAACCTGAGGTGTCCTGAGTGGGCGTTAATGTAGGGCTGAAGTCTGAGGTCACCTCCCAACGCCTTTACCCCAGCCCCCATCAAACTACCCCCTCCTTATACTTTCCCTCTAACTGTTCCCCTATGACTACCCCCTTCAGAGTACTGCCCCATGTTCTGTGCCATCAGGGCCCCAGCCAATCACAGCACAGCTGATCTGAATGTCCACTTGAAAAGAAAAAAAAAAATGGGAGGCCAGTGCATCTGATTAAGCAAACAAAGTGTCTAAGGTAGTCTGATGAACCACAGAATAGAAGAGTAAAGCAGTAAAATAAAGGACCTGCAAGTGGATGTCAAACAAAAAAGAAGAAGAAAAAACACACAACTACCCTCTCCCCCTCCTTCTCCAAATAACTAATGAAACCCAATCTTTGCGAGCGCCAGTGGGACCCAGCCATTCATCACCGCCATATGAACATGCTTTCACTTCAGCTCCAGCTCGCAGTACAACTTCTTTAACAGCCGTGCATTTACACACCGGACCTACTGATCAACGCACTGCAGGAGCTGAGTCACAAAGCAATAATCACAAGGCCCCATCATTTACCGGCAACAACAACAATTCGCCCTGAACGACTTCGAGATGCAGGAAAAAGCTCTCCAAGTTGGAAATTGGAAACATGTTCCGGAGGGTGACTTTCCTGTTTAATAAGCTTTCCCTTAAACCAGACTTAGATCATTATTTAAAGCTAAACACTACTAAATGGCAAAATAAGTACCATGCCAACAATGCCCAAGATCTTTGAGGCTCCATTACCATCATTTTAAACGTACAGCATTTGCAAGTTCTGGAACCAATAGGACAATAATCAGCAATATTGTGGTGTCACGATTTCCCTTTAACAGCATGTCCTGGAGTGTTTTATTCCATTTATACCACAACAATGACAAGTTTTTCTTTCTTAAGAACACCACATCATACCATTTAGCGATTTCTAGGTCCATTTGATATTGCAGCGTAGCAGTTTCTGTTAATATTTTGCCTCTAAATATTTGTTTGGCGAATTTCCTATAAAGAAGAGAAAAACGCGACACCAAGAAAATAAACATTAAACTAAGGAACATCCACAAAAACTGAAGGACAAAATTCTTTTTATAAGTTATTCAACCTTTTTTGTGCTAATAGTAGGGAAAAGCCGAGGTATACATATCTGCCACGCTTACCCATGCCAAAGCCACAACCATGTGATCTTGTTTGTGTGTTTGCCTTATTAACAAGAAAATAGGTCTCGGTGTCTTATTACAATTGTGCAGACGTCTAAATTCGAGAAGCCTGCCACTGCAACCCAACAAAAAAATACCAGGCCTGTCTGAGCACACACAGTTGATTATTCTCGAACTCCTGAACATGCTAATTGTGAGTGCAGGCCCATATGAGACTAATACGTGACAATGGCCTTATTTAGGTGGTTAAGAAATATAGGCAGGAGCCTGTTTCGTGCCAATCGCAGTAGAAAAATCCGCAGCTGTGTAGCATGGCTATGTGTGGGCTGGATACCAGGCAACTTGCCTTAAACACCTACACAAACTGATTATGATTTTTAGAAGGTGGCCAGTCGTATGATATTGGATACACAGTCTGTTATGTATTGAGATCACTTTTCGATGGCTATATTCTTCCATTGTTAGTTTTGATTTTGTCATTTCAGAGAGGCTAAGTGGTCAGCTCATTCATTTATATTAAGCAATTAATTGTAGGCACTGGGTACAAGGCAGGGGAAAGGGGGAGCAGTCCACTGGAGTCAACGCACAGACATTTGCACCTATCGTCAGCAATTCAATTAAAATATATGTATGGAAGAAACCCTGAGGTCAACCATGTGCCCTCATTGAGAACGAGTCAGATTTCAACACCAATTTATGAACCCAGAGCTTTGAGGAAGCAACCTCACTTGTCTGTCTTAGCCATGGTACCATTCATTTAAGCTTTATGGTACATTCTGAATGCTAAGTTCACTAGCTTCAATTCATGCTCGAGTGACAGCGAAAACCATCGTTTATCAGATGAAGTAATTCGACAATTTGAAACAGAGTGGGTCATCTAAACCCAGAAACGCTTACTGCATGTCCAATAGCATTTAAAATAAATATGGGAGGACAAGAAAGATGAGATGATGGCAGAAAAGGAGAGGAGAAATAAAAAGAAAGTGTTCTCCGCACTCCTCCCACGTACTTGCTATTTCATCCCTTCTTATGTCAGAGTTAATTGAAGTGATCCATCAATCCGACGTCCCTTAGTGAGAGGAAAAGCAGGGACAGTAGAAAGACAGAAAGAAAGAGAAAGGGAGAGAGATGGGGGAGCTGAGGGGATATCATTTAAATACTCCTAAAAGCTTCTTGACCCATCAGTGTAATGAATTTATTTTGTCAAAGCAGAAGAACAATCCATCATCCACACAGCATCTGACTGAGAGGGTAGAGAAAACCACTTTTCCCCTTTTCTCCTCGGGGATCTGTGGCGAGAGACAGCAACAGCGCGAGATAGTATCCGTATAAAAACATCATTCCAAGCCGGATAATGAAATCGGATACGTAATAGGTGGCTAGGAAAAGTAATCAACTACATTGTCATTTTTTACATGGAAGACGTTCTGTTTAGTTTTTGACCAGGTTCGGAATCCAAGGTTCGAAAGCAATTTTCCTGATCCCTTCAATGAAAAACGTCAGTGATACCGAGAGGGAGAAGGAGAGAGTGGGTGATGTTCCAGAATCATACGCTCAGCTGTTAAAGTCGTTTCTTTCTACTGGCGGTTTCTGAGTCGAAAAGATTTACATAGACATTTTATATACATTATCAAATGCTATTAGACAGTTTTTTTGGATAAAAAAAAAAAAAAAGAAAATCAAAAATTCAGCTTCATCTTAAACCTGTCGGTAATATCGCTGCCAGAAAGAAATAATTGCCAAAAACGATTGCTCATAACCTCTTACTAAGCTGAACAGAAGCTAAAGAGGTGTGTGGCTTTGGCTTGCATGTGACATTGGGGTGTAACACAATGCCTTTATCTGTATCCAGATCGAAACATGTAGTGGGCGGATCCTGAAGTAGATTTTAATTTTTTTAACATTAAATATAAACCAACACTTTGCTCTAAGAAACACTGGGGAAAAAAATGGCAGAAATGGAAATGCCTTGACTGTCACCACAATATGTTCCTTATGCTTAACTACATCATTGCACAGAAATGTTTCTTCATCCTGCTCACACCATTTCCATCTCTGGTTAAGATTTTCTAACAAATTAAGCTGGTTTACCAAAAAGGTCTACCTGAATCCATGATCCTGACCAGGCAGTTACTAAGGATGAAGGAATGGTTGCTACATGCATCAGGTAGTGACTCACATTCACGTTAATAAACGCGGCCTTCCACTTTCCCGCACGATCCCGGTCCTAATCTCAAACAGATGCCGTCTAAAATGTAGACATGACTGTAAGATTTGTGTTTGATATATTCAAACATCCTGTTCCACATTTAGCCCCAATTTGCTTTGATAAGAAACTTAGTTCCTCTGGGAAAATGTTTCACTAGATTTCGACGTGATCGTGTGGTAGATTTATTCAACAAGGGTGTTAGGAAAGTCAGGTACGGATGTAGGTGAGGAGGCCTGGGGTGCTGTCAGAGTTCACATCCATCCCATATGTGTTCAATAAATTTGAAACTCTATAGCAGGAGATCTTCCATTCCAACTCATGGAAACCATATCTTCGTGCATTGTCATATTGGAACAGGTTTGGGTCTCCTAGCTCAAGTGTAAGGGATATTTCATGCTAACGCACCCAAAACCTAAACTTTGTGCTAACAGTTTGAGAAAAAAAGCCACAACGCTGAAAAAGTCAGGTGTTCCAATACTTTTGTACCGTTTGTATCTCTTGAAGACGCAATATGTTGAACGCGTTCATGTTCGGCTTCGTCCCATTTATGACACAAAGTGCGCGCACTCGCGCCTTCACTGCTGCTGCGCCTAATATGTCGATTCACGGCCTTCCGACAGACCACGACTTTCATTTTTCAGACAGACCAAGCATCTCAAACCACAACCTTCAGCTCAGGCCAAGAGAGAACGAGTACACACTGTGCTACACATGTGCATGAATGCACACTTGTGTGCGAACACACGGGCAGCCACACATATCACTCAAGGCTTGGCAGGACCCTGTCTAATGGCAAAGCCTACAGAATCCACACTGTAATTTACTTTGAGTGTGTGTGTGTGTGTGTAAGAGTGTGTGTGTGTGCGCGCCTGGCTTTTATTAGCGAGGAAGTTGCAACACGGCGTGCAAAACCTTCTTAAACAGTTGAGGACAGTTGATGGTGCTTGAAGCGAGTGGGAAAAGCAACACTCTAAAATGTTCATCAATTTTGTAGTTGTGGAAAAAATGAAAAAACCCTTTAAGGGTTTATGGAGAACAAGATAAAACATGGGTTTTTCTCGTAAAAAGGGTCCAATGACCATCCAGGAAATAAAAACAAAAAAGAAATCCCTTGAAAACGTGTATTAATGCTTACATTTGCAAAAACGAGTTATTTTGTTGCCTGATGTTACTTCTGGTACTCAAATCAATCAGAAACAGATTTCGCATTGACGGAGAATTATTGTGAATAATCGCACGGGTCAGAAAGCACGATTAGTTTTGATTTATTTATTTTGTTCCCGAAATTTATTCACGTAATTGTTTTTCGTTGTTTATATCTGTGACAACCCAAGTGATAAGAACAATGCTGTTCTACATCCTTAGATGTTTTCCAGATGTTCCACTTGTACAAATGTAATCGTGAACAGATGAAACGATTAAAGGATACAATGCTGTGCGTCTTTATTAATGAACGGTGTGTATTTGGTGTGCTGCCAGTTTGTGTTGCTGTTCAACCCAATGCCAGGATTGTAAAGAGACAGGAATAGAGAAGAGAGAGAATGTGAGGAGAGAGAGAGAGAGAGAGAGAGAGAGAAAGGAAAGAACAAACAGCCTAGAGATGGAGGGAAAATGCGTTTCAACTACAAAACCAAAGTAAACACTCGTTTGTCAGGCGCTCCGCATGATGTGAGGACTTGCGGCCATGTTGATGGCATCGGCGATGATGAGGGTCATCATCATCATGGCACGGGAAAAGAAAAGAAAATGAGGAGAGCAAAAAAAAAGAAATTTGGACGATATAAAGGAGAAGAAGGAAAAAAAAAAAACCACTACGGACCCATTTTGGGACAGATGTTTCCGATCTGTTTGTGCGAGTGATGAAGATGCCACTCAGCGGAAAACTCGGCGCTCTTTTGCTCTCTGCCAAAACACAGCCGTAAGAGACTAATAAACACAAGCTTGGCTGATCCACTACAGAAATGTCACATTCAGGAAAAGCATTAATATCTTCTGAACTCAACATGTCCAGAACTGGAATAGGTACTTGGGTGTCTTATGAATTTCTTCTATTTTTTCAGGAAAACATCCAAGCTTCCTAATCAGAATATCTCCTGGGAGTCCGATCCCATCTTCAACCTGTCAATCATGCAGCCTTGATAAACCTTCCTTTAAGTCCCAGCAGGCCGATCGGACAAGCCAGAGATCGAGACTCTCTGCTGCCGGTCAAATTAAAATGGATGTCAGGATTGACCCATGTATGAACAGCTTATTAGCTGAGTAGCTTTGAGTTTTAAATGGATGTAATGCTAAAAAAAACACAACAAAAAAGCAAAATTCACGACCCGGTTTCTCAAGAAGCTTTGAATTGCACTATTCTTTTTTTCCTCCGTTTCAAATTGAACGCAGCTCTCTCGCTCTTTTTTAAGTCTCTGAAAAGCACTGCGGTTACTACGTACTTCACGGCACATATGGATCGGGGATTTCTGGAGAACAAAATGCATGAAGTGCTCAAATCCCTCCAGCTTAGTTTTCACAGTTTCGAGCTCAACCTAAAGCCAAAATAGGTCATAACGATGACTCCGAGACCTTTAAGTCTGCGAGTGAGAAATCCTGAGTGGACGACGCAGAGTCTACAGTGCTGATTCACCGTTCGAGAGAGAACTGCACCCTAAATGATAACAGACTTCAGAAATGCTTGGCCTACTTCTGTGATATGTTACTGGAACAGACAAAAAGCCTCCTTTATACACAACCTCCAACTTCCATTCCAAACGAACCAGAACGCTTACAGTGATCCCGCCTGTCCTCGGGTAAATCTCAGCGACTGATAGGTTACAGGTTGGACGTGTTGCCTCGGCAGACGGGAAGAATTCCTCTCTTCTTGCTCAATCGCTTTTGTGGGTTTTTTTTTTTTTTTCGTGGTGTAAACATACAACGACGCTCATTCCGCTCATCAGCTCTGAAGCCTCTCTAGGCCCGGTGATGAGAAACACATGCTTCCATTACAAAGCCTTTAAAAAGGCCAGAACAATGGAGGAGACAATTAGATCTTGCCATAAAATGGAGCAGGAATGAGGAAGGTTCTGCAGGATGCTCATCCTATTCACCGAGTCTCACGCTCAGTATTTCTTCCCCATGTACACACCAGCGCTCAGAGAAAACTCTGTGTGATACCACCACCCAATCAATCAACCCTTATTACCCCTTATAGACATTAGCAAGCCAGGCCCTCATAGTCCACATATGCGTATTGATTTCACAAGAATACAAGATCAGGAACTATAACTAGCCTTTTCCCCTTTGGGAGAAGCTGATGAACATTTACTTCGGAGTATTAATACCATAAATAAGACATTTGTACAGGAAAATTTAAAAAAGCAAAAGGTGGAAACACCATTGATAGAAGTGGCTGTAGGAAATAAATCGCCCTGGATAATAAAAAGTGGTTGGGGGTGGACAACCTTTGGAATGAACCTGTCAGTAGGCCCAGAATTCCCGCTGGCGCCAGACAAAAATCTAATCTTGGAACTAATTTAGGTTTTATAAGCCAGACTTGGATATTAGTGCTGACCTCCAATCAGGATGTTTCTAGCAATGCGCCACCATCAAATGCGCCACCATTTCTGTGAGATCCAAGGATTGCTAGGTGTAAATGAGGCTTGAAAATCTGGACATTGTCCTGATTTTGTCCTGAAAGTTCACTTTGGCCCGTGATCATCTTCTAGAAGTGGATTTCAAATGCTAGCAAATGCGGTTGAACTGAGATCTTTTTCTATGGTTGTTTGCTTGTTTATTGGTTCTGCTTTTCTGAACTACTCTGTAAAAGACAAAACTGTTGTGGGGTCTAGGGGCAGACCAAAGAACCGCAATGGTACTAGATTTCTAATTTTTTGTCTACAAGGCTAAATCCACTTCATCCAACTAGGAATTGGGATGGACCATGTATTTCGTGTGATACTCATCTTTTTCTCCACTAAAATTAAACATCAAGTGTAAACGAAAGAAAGCATAAAAAGTGCATTCAAGACCACCCTTACTGTGATTACGAAATATAATACATTCATGTGCATTTTAGGTGAATTACTAATAGTAATTCTGGCATATGCATAAAAGCAGCATTAGTCACATCCTTCATCAGAGGTTGAAGAGGAGAGAACGTTTATGCAAAAAAGAAAGAAAGAAAAGACCCTAAGCAGAAAGGAAACACTGAAGTTAACTGCACTCTGGAGGACTGGCAACGCTTTTATAGACTCTAACTGCTGGGAGGAAAAAGGCAATGCTCTCTCTGACAGCACAGTGTAAACTTCACGAGGCCGGTGGCGGCTTGTCCGCCAACTCCGCGTCGCTGGCTTTTATTCCTCCGGGAGACAAGAGGAAGGAAGGAATCCTCCTGCTTTCCTCTTCTGCTTATTCTTTCCTCAATTTTCTCCCCTGCTCCTGCTTTTCCAGTCTCCGTGTCAGGAGACACATTAAGAGGGAGGCCACGAGGGACTCCCTGGAATCCGATTCTACTCCGGCAGATGTCGTTTACATGTTAGGCAGCGAGGAAAAGAGAATAAGAAAGACAAAGAGGGAGAAGAAAGAGAGAGAGAGTGAGTTACATCTAGGAAAAGAGAACAGAGCATCATCAGCTGTCTGTTCTTTGTTTTCCTGAGTGTCGCATCTTGGCTTGGTGCAGCCCACGTGTCTCACACGTGAACTTGCGTGTGGCGAGTGATTAAGCTTGGGTTAATAATTAAATCATAAACAGCAGCAGGGAGAGGGAGAAGGAAGCCATACCGCTAGAACACAATCCTTTTCCACAGCTTCTTTAGTGTCTCTTGTTCCAGAACCCCCAAACCCCCACCACCAAATCCCCCACAATGCTCGTCTCAGTCCAGGACAAACAACAGAAAAAGCTATTAACAGCTAATGCAATCACTTCTTTATCAAAAGCCTATCCACCATTCTCTTTGTGCTACTGGGGGAATTAGTAATTGGTCTTTTGAGGCAATGCTCTTGGCTTTGAATTAAAAGAAAGAATTATTACCTTTGGCAGCATGACCCCGAATTCTCATTTAAAAAAAAACAAACTAACTAAATAAAAAAAAGCTTGACACCTTTTGAAGCTTCAGGCAAAGTAAAAATCATGAGAATTTTTTTCCTCAAGAAAATTCAGTCCAGAGAAAAACTCAATGGTTTCAGGTACTAGTGCATTTCCACTGTTGCCAAACCATCAAACCAGAACATTCGAAATGGAATGTGACGTGCAGAAGGTCCCTGATTTCAAAACGCTGAAACCCAAAACGTTACATTAAAAAGGGGAGCTGCTTCAGAAAGCGGTGTTTTCCCTTCTCGTTTAACGAGTCCGGTTTTATTGATCCCTTCCAAACTCTTCAAAAGAAGAAGCCAGGAAGTTTGGAAGAGTCACTGAGAACAGCAGGAATAGAACGTGCTAGCTCTGCAGCCATTTTCTACTTCCTGTACTGTACCAACTTCCTGTTTAGATAGATAGATAGATAGATAGATAGATAGATAGATAGATAGATAGATAGATAGATAGATAGATAGATAGATAGATAGATAGATAGATAGATAGACAGATAGACAGATAGACAGACAGACAGCACCGCAACAAAATATAGTTTAGCAACCACCAGGAGTGCAAATAGTATCAATTGTGCAAATTGCCAAGTGCAGACAAATATGCAAATATTTATCTACATATTTTATTTGACTAAAAGACAGGAGGTGGAGCTGGAGGTAGCAGAGCTGAAGATTTTGAGGTTTTTGGATTTCGACTGGATCAGAGCATATTCAAAACTGCAGCTTTTGTGGGCTGGTCCCGGTCTGCAGTGGTCAGTATCTATCAAAAGTGGAAGGAACAGTGGTGAACCGACAACCAGCACAATATTAGGCAGGGGGTCATAATGTTATGCCTGATCGATGTATACAGATGAAATCAATGAATACACATACACAGAATAATTGTTTAGAATGATCTAGAATGTACAGAGTGGAGCAGATCCGCATGATGGTTAATGCACTACAATCGGGTAACGTGTGGACTTCAGTGGGGTGATGGTAGATGGAAAAAAGCTGGCCCCTGTGCACAAAGCCAGCTCCATGAAGATATGCTTTACATGGGTGGGGTGGAAGATGAGAAGATTACTGTCCAGCTTATTTGATAAACTGCGATAAAGTAGCAAAGGACCACCTACTTTACTTAAAAACAAACAAACAAACAAACAAACAAACAAAAAACCCTGGGACGTTCCAGGAATTTTGAGTCAAAACACAAAGCAGATTGTGGGTTTTTTTAAATGGCAAAAAAGGAAGCACATTGTTTTCTTTTATAGCCTTTGACTTTTTGAGTTGCAATTTGAAAACAACTCTTCCGCTTTCCCCATCCCATCTGTTCCATCCCATGAAATTCCTTTTAAAGCAGCACTAAGGATGTTTGTTTTTGCACACTTCAGGAAAACCCAAATTCTACAAAGAATCGATCAAACATCCACTTTATGGCCTGATTTCAAAATTCCTCTGGAATTCAGATTGCTCCCTCGAATAAACCAGGATCCCTGGAAGCAGGTTCAAACACCAGGTTTGACTCAAGGTGACACATGCTATAAATGAATAAAGTCAAGTTTTGGAGAGAAATCAATAAGCATTTCCCAAATGATAAACTATTCATTTGCTTCAAGTCAAACATAATTAAAAACAAAAAAAAAAAAAAGCAATCCTTCGGAAAAACAGCATTAATGGAATCATCCATCTTTAGCAAGTGATTTATCTTGATCAGGATTATGGTGGATCCTGAGCCAGTCATGGCAACACTGGATGTGAGTTGGGAATACACTCTAGAGGAGACTCGCACATATGCACATCTGAGGCAATTCTCTGTATTCAAACCATCTTCCAGCATGTGTCTGGGAGGTGGGAGGGAATGGGAGAATCTGGAGGAAACCAACAACCCTGGAGAAGTGAGGAGACACGAGTGCTGACAGTTCTGACATTTCTCAAAGTCAAGTTCAACTCTATCACTTTCTTTCGCTCTTTCTTATCTCATCACTTTCTTTCTAATCCAGATGGTAGACAGTTCTGGGTCGGTTCTCGGCCGGTTTTAGCAACGCAGAGTCTATTGTGTGCTGAAAGCGTCCCAACTCCCAAGCATTTAGGGATTCCTTAACATTTGGAATCTAGGCCAGAAACGTCCCTCTTGCAACCGAGCGCGTCTAATGTTTTTGCTGCATTTGAATCTCGGGCCGATTACAAGTTCTGGTACGTATCGCAGCTAAGATATGGTCTCATCAAGGGTGAGTTGTGGCTGTGCTCTGGAGAGCGGATCCGGATGAGTTCATCCGCCTCATTCCACAGCGCTATGCGGGAAGATGACAGTGATAAGTGTGGGCTGGCACGTCCCTCATTTGCTATCTGTCTGCTCTCTTCTCCCTTTCCTAGCGTCTCTGCTCCACTCTATTGTCCTCCCGTCTCCGCCCTCTCTCCAATCCTAAGAGAGCAAATAAGTGTGTGAATCGGGGTTAAAGGCCAGTTCAGAAAGTCTTGTCCTTTCAATTGATCTAAGTGCCTCGGTGTCACCTTACCCTACATCCAATCCTCGCTGTGTTAATACATCTGGAAGCTTCCGTTCCGAAACAATAAAAATCAGTTCGATTCGAAATCTCGTCACAGTTCGAGCCAGATGGAAAAAAAATATACAGGACGGGAAAAAAATATATATATAAAAACGACGTTTTATCACATACCCTCTCACCATGCCTGTTTTTGTACGTGTGCGTGAAGAGACACAGAATGGCAGAAAAGCGATTCGAAAAAAGAGAACGATTTCTAAAGAGAGGCAAGGAAACAATTTTCATATATAAATCTCAAAACAGTTTTTTTTTTTTTGCCAGTTCCTGTTCATTGTGCCGTTTCCTTTTGCATTCTCCATGAGCTGACCGCAAATGCTTTTTATTAACAGCAGAGCGTGTGTGCGTGTTAAATGGGACAAAGATCATAAAAAAAGAAAGCGTAAACCATTCTACGATGCCATTACTTCACACGTTTGTCAAAAAAATTTATACAAAGAAAAACATTAGGGCGAATTAAATTATAGTACTAGAGATTTATAGTGAAAAAATTAATATATATATTAAATAAATCATAATGTTTAAGATATTATGTTCAAAAAGTCTTCATAACATCTCTGTTTCTAAATTATCTGCATCCACGACATATTAAAGACATTTCCCGATAATTATAATAGAAATTTAGACAAAAAAATTTACTTTTAATGATATTTTTTAATTTCTTCTCCAAAAAAAAAAAAAGAAAAAAGACCAGCAAAATGTCCAACAAAAGCTGAAGAAACAAAGTAACTATATTCTTTTTTATCTATATGCAAAATTATGCTTATTTATTGAAAATAAAATGTCAATTTACAATATAAATAAGATAATTATGCTGTGTTAGATATTTAACAGTATGTTTAACAGAATCCACAGTCGGGTGACAAAAAAAGAAAAAAAGAAAAGAAAGTTTTTTAGTAAGAAAGTGAGCCAGAACATCAGCACACACTGGGACAGATTCAGGAAATAATTGCACTGGTTGCTGTTTTTATTTATTGTTTTATTTTCTTTATTTTATTACATCTAACCGAGGATGAAAGTAAAACAAGCGTTACCTTTAAAGCACTGAAAGACCCTCAGAAGAGGAACACACCGTGCTCCCCCGGGTCACCAGCACAGATGAAGTCATTTGGGAAGGGAAAGAGTATGCACTTTACATGGGTTCTGTCTGAAATGTGCAAACCAGATGTGCCTCCAAAGCAGGAGGTGGGGGAGAGAGATACAGGGGGAGAAAAAAAAACGACTGACGGAGAAAGACAGAGCGAGTGAGAAGTAAAAAAATAAATGCATGGAGAGGAAAGCAATATTTTACCTTCTCTGTACAGCGACTTAAAGAACAAATGGACGTATCGCATTTATAAACGTTACTGACACGTGGTGAGCTGGTGTAACATCTGTGGCAGTGCTGAGAATTGAGCCATCAGGGCAGCACTTACAATCTTTACCTATAAATATAAAACACATAAATAAAGAGACAACCCGGGGCAGAACTAATGAGAACTCCGAGGTCAGGGGTTAGAAAGTGGGGTTAGAAGCCAAGTCCTTACCTGATAGGATTTATGGACTTAAGCAGGCTGTAAGTGAATTGGCTGCCGAAATGGTAGAGGCGGATTGAAAATATTCAGTTTGAAAAGTTCAAGTCTATTCCTCCGCTTATCTGGAGCTGATCGGGTTCATCCCGGAGGGAGCGAGAGAATATGGATGAGGGATCATAGCTAGTGGTTTCACCATTAGTCACCTTACTGGTTTATATTCACAAGGTCAAATCTCTCCTTCTCGCGATTCAAATTCCAGTATAGTGAAATCTGCAGAGGTCCAGCATTTCCACGAAACTTTGGAGTGTGCTTGTGGAGATTTGTGAAGATTCAGTCAGCCACAATGGTGGCAAATTTCAGATACTGATGTAGGCTGAGAAAACCTGGGGTGCAATCAGCGTTCCAGTTTATCCCAAAGGTGTTCAAAACTAGATGTTAAAACTCTATAGCAGGCCACAATAGATCCTTAACTCCAACGTTGTATAGCATATCTTCATGGAGCTGGCTTTGTGCATTGTCATGCTGGAACAGCTTGCTAGTTGACGTTAAGGAAAGATGTCATGCTATCACTTCCTATACAATAGTGTGCCTCCAGTTTTGTGGTAACCCTTTTAACCATAAAGTGTATTCTAACACTGTTTTTAGCCAAATAAAATCTTTTTCTTGCCCAACTGAGAGAAACAAAACAAAAAATATTCCTGTTCATATTTACTCTCACTTATTTATTTGCTAGCTTTGCTTAACTAGCTAGTGTGTTGTCCCAACTGAATATCGAAAGTATTCCCACAAACATTAAAAGCTGTGTGAGCCTTTTCTTACTGAACTACCAACACATTTGAGAGAAATGGCACATTCCTGACAGTTCTGTCTCATTTTCTTTTTTACAGACATTATGTCTTTGCACTATGTGGCGCTAGCCTACTTTTTTTTTGCTAGATAGCTGATAGGAATACCGGTTGTGTTTGTTAGAGACAAAGATCAGTTTCATTGGGAAATTCGTTCAGTACAAGTTGAGAGTACAAGACAGATGGTACTAGACTTTGTCTTCCAGAGTGTACCATGTTCAATGTGTCCATATTTTGCAGTTGCCTAGCAATGTTCAAAACATTAAAAGTGTCATTTTAGCCAAATTAAGTCTTTTCTTACTGATTTATGAACACATCTGAGAGAAATGCCATCTAATTTTACTGCCATAATCAGCATTACAAAAACAAAAAGAAAAACCTCACAGCTATGAGCTAGCCCCAGGTATTAGCTAGCATGCTCTTTGGGAAAATAATTCCCATGGAAAGTATTCTCACGTTTTTATTAAATATAAAATACTCTGAACTCGATAAAAAAAATAAAAGAACTCTGCATTTGACATCTTATCGTAAATGGAGTACGACATTTCAAGAATCTGTATGTTGAAGGAGATAAAAGAAGTGGATTTAAGGAAATGTAACACACGAGTGATAAAAAACGTTCTTACAAAGCAGTCGATCCCGTTAGGAATATTTATAGGAATGGTAAAATGTGTCCACTTCAAAAAAATAATGGACACTCGAAGATATTTACTGGTGTACCACCTGAGGCAACAGCAGAGCCAAGTCCTAACTAGGTGCAGCGTTTCTCCTAGAGCTCGGGATCAAACGCGAGTGATGTTAAAGACTATAAAATCACTTCCCACGCGTGGCTAATTGTAGCCGAGAGGTGACTTCTAAACTCAGACGATACGTGTAGTATGCGAGATCGCGGCTTGTTAAAATGGAGTGGGAGCAGATTACGCTTTGCACTACAAAAGCTAAAATTTCACAGATTCAAATGAAGTCATGAGGAGAAATAAACTGAAAACAAGTCTTAAAGTCCTTAATACGCAGTTGTGTGTGTGTGTGTGTGTGTGTGTGTTTCTGTGCTCAATAGGTCAATCCTACTCCCCAGGCTTTCTTGGCTTAGACTTCGCTAAGTACCTGCTAATTCACACCACTTGTAACTGGGGCTTTATATATATTATATATATTATATATATATATATATTATATATATATATATATATATATATATATATATATATATATATATATATATATATATATATATACATACACATATATATATATATATATATACACACACACACACACACACACACACACACACACACACACACACACACACAAACAAGTACATAAATGATATTAGCATTTCTGACACGCACACTGAGATAACCATGTTCTTGAGAAAAGCTACTACTGTTGGGGTGTTGAAATTTCCAGACCACCAACCTTCCAAACATATCAGACATAATGTATGCTACAGTTTTGCGCTAATCAGGAGTCCGGCGTTCGCGCCACTTCAAAGCCCTTTTTCGCTAACGCGTTCTGGAGCGAGCAGAAAGCCACAGAGGTGGTCTAATTAGATGCGACGGTCAATAAAGCGGCTCCAATCCGTTGGCATTAAAGTTAGAGTCAAGGGTGTGATACCATCTGCGCTCCAGGGCCACAGTGTAAACGCTTACAGGCGTCACAAACACAAAACGCTGCCCAACGCCCTCCCTACTGAAAAAGGTAAGGATGTAATTCCCAAAGTTCTCGTTATGCCGCATCGGCTTTGAATTTCTATTCGGAAACTTGGAACTCTAAGATTGATCACATGAGTCATAACAGAATGGCAGTTTGTGCGTTCAGCAATAAATAAAGCACCACGGTTGTACTTTTAGGTTTGTTCTCGATTAATGCACTCATTTATATATCGGTCAGAAGTTTATTTATGGTTTAGAGAAGGAGTCTCCGGTATCAGTCCCTGCCACTCTCCGGCCCTTATCATGGTTGACTCTGCGCTCTCACCCCAGCTTGCGAGGAAGATATACGAAGAAAGAATTTTACTGTGATGTACATGTGACAAGTAAAAAGCCCTGACAACTTCTGTGTTCAAATTAATCAATTAGCAATTCCCACAGGTAAATCTGAGGTAAAGTTGATATAAATATATATATAGCAACTAAACTGGGAAGAAAAAAATAAACAAAAACAGCCCAAAATAAGTGTACATAATTTGCTTCAAGGTTCCCTAAGGTATATAGAGAAAAAAAGCACAGTTTAAAAATAATAATAAATAAATAAAATAAAAAGACAATTCCCCTCCTAGATGAAAGACTGCTCGAATATCAGCTTTAAAAGCATACAGATCTGGTTAAGTCATGACCCGTTAGTCTTCTGCGCCTGCCAAAGCTTCCATCTGAAAGGTACAGTAGTAAGTCTGCAGGGTTATAATTCATCTCATGTCACACGCAGAACAAACTATTTTTATTTCTTAAAAATAAAAAAAAAGTTTCTATAGACACAAAGGACACGTCCTCCATGCTGCAAGCTTGCTGGCCGTCTCCATCGGCACCATATGGGAGAAGCATTAGCATCGACACAAATCACACAACGCTCCACTGCGCCGCTCTCTGACCTTGGATGCTCCTCGGATCGGGGATTTAACCACGCTGAGGGTAAAGTAAGAGCCCTCTGGTGCCCCGCCCCTCATTCTAATTCCATTTTCTAAACGTATTAGCGACAGAACGGTCGGTTGTTCTATTCATCAAGGCTCCGATGTGCGACTTGGACGTCGCACAGGAGGAAGAAACTCGGCCAAGACAAAGCGAGTTGGCTTGCAGCTCGTTTTTATGCCAGAGTTGTGCTCTTAAACGCTCTTATGGGATATCTGCTAAAGCGATGTTATTAAAAACCAAACCGCACACTTTTTCTCTCCGGGTCCGTGTGGAGCTTTTTTGAGCTTCCTGGTCTGGGCCGAGTTTCCCCCTAAAGCGCTGTTAAATGGTCGAGCAGGACCGACAGCGCACTCTCTGTCTCTAACAGACGAGATGATTTTAACTTTACAACGCTTTAGGTCATCGCTTTGCAATGCAACTGTTTGAAATGCTTCACAAGACCCCATAATCTCAACAATCAGTAAGAATGTTTACACAAATACATAAAACTCAATCGTTGGGTGGTTGGTAAGCCAATAAGGCAAGAATGCAAACAGTAAATCATTCAAAAAATCTAATTCATGACAGAAAATTTATTTTTAGTGTTCTTTAACGTCAACTTGTTCATCCAAAGCCAAAAATATCCCAAAGTCAAAAAGTTTTTGTCAAACCTTATTTCTCGTTTATCATCCTCGACTTAGCAAAACAAGACAATGTTTTCCTTCTGTAATGCTGCGTTCCATCGTACGCACAACTTGGGAACGGACGAGCTCGGACCCTGGAACCTGCACGATATCTTGTGTCGACAAGTCGACTACAGCGACATGAGGAAAATTAAACTATAGGGTTTTCTTTAAATGAGACAAATTTTGTTACGTCGTCACAAAAGAAAAATATTGTAATAATTGCTGACATGGTGAAGTTTTCTGTCAAGAGAAAACACAAACTCCCATACCAGTTCATACCATCAATGGTAGGAATCTCCATTGTCGATTGGCAGTACGTTTTCCAAATTTTGGTTTAATATCCTACACTATAGACTAATAACTGGTTTGACAATTCATGTACATCAGTTGTATTATTGATTATTGATACCAGTTGTATTGGTATCCCTGCAAAAAGTAAATTGGTCTCTCAAGTACGTTTTTTTTCTTGATTCGTGGCTCTATAATTAGTAATATAGATCCCGTAATGATTTGCAAATTCAATATCCAAATGTATTTTTCATCAAAGCCTCAAGGTTTTCCCAAGCAGACCCACCGAAGCACACGGAGACAGGAAATATCCCGTGCATCTACAGTTTTAAGAAGAATTTTGCACTAAAAGGAATCGTTTTGGCATTTTCGCTTGAAAGGATTCAGTAAAGGTCAGATATGAGTCATATCTCTGTGGTTAAGAGAAAAAAAAAAAATGTAATGCAGGACTGACTGAAATGAATAGGAAGTGTAATCAGCAGCCATTAAAGCCGTTCATTCAGGAGTCTGCTCTCGTAAATAGAGCCCTGGGATTTTAGTTCGACTTTTACTGGCTTTTTTTTTATTATTTCATTCAAATACCCCTGTATAAAATAGAACAGACATTTTCGGTGTCGGTGACTCATTCGTAACATAATAAGCATGATGGAAATGGAATGATGTATGCATTAGCAGTTATGGTGCAGTTATTGCTCACTTTTGAGAAAAAGAAAAAGATGTGAATAGAAACCGAATCGTGACTGATGCCCTCTGTGAGCTCGGTCAAGACCTCCCCTGCAAAGAAGAAAAAAAAAGAAGAAAAATCCCTTCCATATGCAGACCTCTGGCTCCGGCTTGACCTTATTAACCCATGGCACATCCTTTATCCGAGTCCTAGTAATGATGATCGGTCTGGACGTTCAGGAAACCGGAGTGATGACTATAAACAAGCTTATTCATCCCAGGGTCTGCCGTCTTGCTTATGTGTGTAGTATAATGTTGTTGAGAAAAAGAAAGAGAGAGAGAGAGAGAAAGAGAGAGAGAGAGAGAGAGAGAGAGAGAGAGAGAGAGAGAGAGAGAGAGAGAGAGCACCATGATTGTGTTTCTTAGCTTTGAGTTTAAAAGCACAGTGATGGGGAAATATATCCGTTTACAAGAATTTAATAATTAATTATATATTTACTGAGAAAAACTGTGACGCGTTCAATACATAATTGATCTTATTCGTAAAAGGAAACTAAATTATATCATTTTTTCAAGCGCATAAATAAAATGAGGTCTAATAAATTTCCACAAACCATTTAGAAATATGTGCCATCAGGCAATCTATGAGGCGTTCTTTTGTAAAATAAAGGAAATAGGCAATGATCGGCAAGTTGAGGCGTTCTGTATATTAGAAAATGCGTGTGAACCACCGTGACCCTGTTTCCATGCAAAAGCTCAAAAAAGGAACATGTTTTTTTTTATATATATTTTATAATAGCAGTTTTCAGGAATTATTTTGGATGTTTTTTGAGTCTCAATAACAGTTTCATGCCATTACCCAAAATGACAAACACCAGAGTACAGTACACGTCAAGTGCGACAGTCTCTCGACTTTGTCTTCATTACTGTCATTCTTTCACCCGAAAATCTCTGATCACGAAAATTCTCTGCTGGTTCCTCTTCCACCTGCTTCTCTCTGACCTCACGATCTGCACTCGTGCACAACCACCGACTAAGTGCTAGAAAGGAAGTACGTCCGTGCGCGTGCACGTGTGCGAGTGTGTTTATGTGGCCTTGGTTGGCACAGGAGTGAATCACCTAACAGATGGTCATTAAGGATTATTCTGAAGTCTGTCACTGTGGAGCAAAGCACTCACGCTTTATGCGTGTCACAAAATTTGCCTTCGTTTTTGAAAACTATATAATAACTAGTCTGCCTAGTAAGAGAATTATAACCGTGATTATATCCAAATCACAATTCTGATTGGTCAGGACCTGTTTAAAAGTAAACTGACCAGCTCTATTATAATGTATATTTCACACAAATGGGTAGTGTAGAAATGAGCAGTGTGGCGTTTTTAAATACCCAACTTAATTATCAAATGAATTTCCGAATATAATTCTGACCTACGTTTGCTTTCGAGTGCGTGACGGTTTTACCTACAAGTCTTCAAATGATGTATCCATCCTAACATTTTCCAATCAGAATCACAAAACTTGCATTTTGGTTTGTTACTCAAAACTTTTAAAATGTTTGACTATATCCATTAATTAAGAGTTGTTCAACTCTATAAAAAATAAAGGTGCTAAACCTCAGATAAAGGAGTTGGTGTGTGCCTGTGCTAGCTGACTCGCTGCAGTGGCCGAGGCGTATTATTGGATCGGCTTAAAAGGTGCTCTTTCGCCAATTTATTCACCATGTTATATAACGTTCAGCTCACTGTGAGCTTTGCCTTTTATGAAATTTGGTGGGTAAGCATCATAGTACACTATATTGGCATATGACAAAAGTATTGGGACACAAACTTTTTCATCCATATGTAGTTTCATTACAAACTGTTACCGCAAAATCAGAGGCAGACAGTTATATAGTATTTGGATGTGGTAGAATTACATCTGTTCTTCACTTGAACTTGGAGACCCAAACCTTATCCAGCATGACAAAGCCCCTCTGCGCAGAGCCAGCTCCATGACGATATGTTTTACATGGTTTGGAGTGGAAGGAATCTCCTGCTCTAGATCTCCGATCTCAACTCTATTGAACATAAATGTGAACGCTGACTGCAACCCAGGCCTCCTCACCTCATCTACACCAGTACCTGACTTTACTAAAACCATTGTGGCTGAATGATCTCTACAAACACACTCCAACACAGAGTTGAAGATCTTTCCAAAAGAGTGGAGCTTATTAAAAGAGCAAATCCTCATTTGCACAGGAATACAAAGCCTTTGCGAGAGGTTGGATTGTTCTACGAAACGAAAAGTGACTTCATTAACTACTTTACTAAATGTATATTTTAATGTGGACACACTGCTCTCTGCTGCTCATGGGATGTAAACCGTCATGGAGACAGCAAATATGACCAAACAGACATTTCGAACAAAAGAAGAAATCTAATAACAAACCTGAAATAGGTTTATTTTCACCCACAATGTGTTGAACTGTCCAGGAATGCATGCGTGTGTGTACGTGTGTGTGTGTGTACGTGTGTGTGTGTGTGTGTGTGGGTGGGTGTGTGGGTGGGTGGGTGCACAGAAGCATTTTACGCTCTACACTCTCAAGTCTCTTATCATTAATCACTCTGGACAGCTGATCGCCCGCAGGCCCAAAGTGTGCATTAACTCCCTGTAGCTAACCCGATACGCTACACCACGACTCGGCGCGTTTCTCACGATGCGTGCCAACCACACACCCGAACCCGGGACCAAAACCCAACGCAGCCTTAACCCAGGCTGCTTAAGTCATCATGGCACTGATGAGTTACCGTACTGCCAAAATAGCTCTAACTGTGTCTCTGATAACTTTTTTGTTCTCTAAA
>NC_139601.1:3107389-3139889 GCF_946808225.1 Silurus aristotelis | reverse complement strand
ACTGGAACAGGAATACTTTCACACTCTTGATAGACTTCTCCTCTGCCTCTACCTCTCTCGCTCCTGCTTTTTCTCAAATCCAAGAAGTCAGCAGTGCCTCATCCACGGGCGGGATGATATTACAGATCCGAGTCACGTGTGTGGCGCACGCCGCGTGACCGATCCCTTGAGTTCAACACCGTCAAGTGCGACTTTCATCTCATATTTGCGCTTTCCCAGCCTACAAGGCTATCGCGTTTAAAGCTAAACGACTCCTTGCCTTGTTTTTTAAATGACGTCTCTAGTTTCTTATTTCACGGCCACTCGATCAAGCCTCTGACCCGGGTCTGCGACAGGGATCTGTTTTCTCGCCTGAGAGATTTTTTATTTAAAAAAAAAGAAAACAAAGTGGGTTTCTTTTGCGTTGCGGAGCGACAATCGCAGCATGGCGTGGCATCGCCTGTTCGTGCGAGTGTGCGCATTTGTTGAAAATCAGCGGTGCGAGAGTGGGATGTTGTAACGCGAGAGTGCAGAGAGGTCGGAATGAAAACATTTTGTTGGCCCGCGTGCGCTTGTGAAAACAGCGACTTGGGACGGTGGGCCAAAAAAGCAAGCTGGGACTCTTGGGGTGGGAGGAGAACGCACAGAAATCTTCCTGAACCATGAGACGTCGCATTTTAGCGACAGTTACTCGTGTAACACCGTGTTACGTCATGTTCCAGCTTTATGGAGGCGACCATTTTTTTTTCAAAGAACTTTTCTGGTCCATTACCAAGGTGTCACAATGAAATTAGTATGGCTTTGTGTGTGTGTGTTTGGGGGTACATTTGGTAGTTTTGTCTCCACAAGAAAAGTAGATTGTTTTTTGTTCTGCTTCTGGGACATCCAATAGAAGATCCTCACAATGACCCGAAGATCTGTCTCAGTGTGTGTACGGAGTTTGTGACTCCATGAGTCACCCTCTAACACAGTCTATATCTGTCTCTTATTTGACTTCGTAGAAGTGCGTTTGCTTTCTGACCTCTCTCTCATTCGTTGCCAAGGCATTAAAAGTGTGTGAATACAGGCGTCGCTGTGGAAACAAGCTGAGAGACTAAACTTCTGTAAATGTCACTGCTGATTTTTTTCCCTCCTCAGGCAGCTGTACTGAAGCTCCACCATATCCAGACTGACTGATTTACCGAGGGTTTTAGAGCAACGTCACAGCGCCACCTGGTGATCCTCAAACGTTCTAAGACTCTAAGCTTTGGGGTTATTCTTCGTTGTAGATAAAGTTTATCTGCGAGATCGAACGCGGAAGGAAAAGCAAAGCCAATTTAGAAAAATGTGGCCGTTAGACGGCTCTTGATCTGTGACTTCACAGCTGTCCTGCTGTAACGTGACCCTCAGGTGCTCTACAACACCACCCCTAAAGGAAATAGACTGTGTGTATGTGTGTGTGTCACACACACTCTGTGATCACAGGAAGCTGGACCGAATTCAGCTCTCCTATTAAGAGCTATTTCCTGCCCCCCTGCTATCAGAGGCTGCTCCTTGAGCCGTGACATGCTAAACATTCCATCACACACACACACACACACACACACACACACACACACACACACACTACTATTCAGCACTAAGCAAATTCATTCTGACAGACTTTTTATAAACACACTGAAAAGACACAGTTTTCATTGTTTAAACATTTTTCAGGCTTTATTAGCTCCACCCTTATCTGGAGCAGACTCCTCCCACAAGTAATCATGTGATCTCCTACAAAATCCTGATTATATCTAATTAAAATGTACTAAAATGTCTGAACTGTCAGGGTGTGTCTTGTATTTAGTGGTTCCCAATACATTATGTCCAAATTGATCATTATGATGATTAAAAAGCCTTACAATTGCATACAGCATGACTCAAAAGCCACAGAGGCCACGCCCACCTTGGGACCAACAGACAAGAAAAACGAACCCGACGGACTGCAAGTGCGAATTAGTGAAAGTTTTGTCATGTCATTTTCTCATATTTCCGCAGGGGCTAGGAAACACGCCTGTTAGAGCAACGCTTGATGTCTGGTCATGAACAGGTGGCTCTCGCATAAAGAGAAAGAGATGGAGAGAGAGAGAAAAAAAATAAAAGAATAAGAAGAATCAAAGAGTGCTTTGAAGCGGTCATTTTGATCTCCTCTCACCTACAGGCTGTTGTGTTGAATATCTGTGTGTTTCTAGGCAGCATGTACACACATCAGCACTTCTCAAACACCTCAAATGAGTCCCATTTCCAGGGTGAGGTACATTCAGTACTTCAGGGAGTTTATGTGTACAGAACTGAGCTTCACAGAGGATTTCAGCAGATTTCAGGGCTGCTTAGAGACAATGAAAACATCTTTACAAAGCTGACAAATGCCTTTTTTTCTACAGATTCTATAAGGTGTAATAGTCTTATATGAACACGAATCCTGGGATGCTCACAGAGCCTTTATGATCACATTAGCAGCATTTTTTGGGACAGGTTTCTGGTGAGATCAAGATCACAAGACTCTTTGCTTAATCACCTCAGTGTATGTGAAAAGACTCTAATGTGACTCTCAGCACACTGATCTATTAATAACCCCATATTAATTAGTCAAACAATGATTTCTTTTAAAATGACCATGAGCTCAAAACCTTCCTTTCAACTACGTAAAAATAAATAAATAAATTCATGTAAACGAGGTCACGTGTGTTGTGCTGAGTCTGAGTCTGGAGTTTCTTCATTTATTCCTCTCTAAATGTATATTTTGCTATAAATGGACATTCAGTGCAACCCAGATGAGGATGGGTTCCCTCTTGAGTCTGGTTCCTCTCAAGGTTTCTTCCTTATGCCGTCTCTGGGAGTTTTTTCTTGCCACAGTCGCCACCGGCTCGATCATCAGGGACAAACTTACTTATAAAGAACATATTCACTTTTAATCACCACATCATCTGTGTAAAGCTGCTTTGAGACAATGTTCATTGCTAAAAGCGCTATACAAATAAAAATGAATTGAATTGAATTAAATGTTCTTCCTGATGTTGAACTGATGCTGAACTACTTAAGTACAGTAATGAATGAAATATCTTTCGCCACTGTCCACCACTGAAATGTAATATGCCCCTGACTACTACACAGTTGACATCTGCAAGGCTTCCATGTTTACACTGAACACTGTACACATTATATACACTTTATTGACAAAGAGATTTGTAAACCCCTGGCTATATGATTGGATTGTGAACATCGGATTCAATTCCAAGTACGTTTGTGGAGATTCAGTCAGCTACAAGGGTGTTAGTAAAGTCAGGTACTGATGCAGGTGAGGTGAGGAGGCCAGAAGATCTTCCAATTCAAACCATGTACACCAGATCTTCATGGAGCTGGTTTTGTGCAAGGGGCACCGTCGTGCTAGCCCTTTAGTGACTAGGAATAATAACCTTATAAAAATAAATATAAAAATGTAGACGTCAGCTACACACACTTTAGTGCAACTCGGAGGCCAGACAGTGTTTTGTGTGTGTGTGTGTGTGTGTGTTAGTAACGAGGCGACAGGACAGAAAGCCCATCAGGATGTTAAGCAGCTGCAACTGCTTCTAACATTTCAGGGGTCGCCTAAAAGTCAGCCGACCTCTGACCTCCAGGTTCAGGGGCTTTAAGAGAGCGCGACGGTTTCCCACACACTTTTCCGAGCGCTAATCAGTAACGTGTCGCGTCGGCCGAGTGCGCTTCAGCGCTGGAGAGCTCCGAGTGCAGATAGCATCAGTCTGTCTCATCCAAACGTCTCATATGGAGACGTTTCATGCACAAGTGGGAAAGCAAATGGTGGCGTGTGTTAAAGGATACGAGTGCAACGTTTCTGAAACCACAACCCAATATTATATATTTAAAACAATATACAGGAAGTTCCCTGACTTACGATTTTTAGAACTTAGAACCATCTATATTTTATAATAATTGAAAATGTTAAATTTGTATAAATATATATATAAAAAAAAAGTGATATCTGGCTAATTTTATTCAACGTTATATAAAAAAAACGTATAAAATTTCACTAAAAGTCTTTCATTCAAATTTAAATCAAAGTGTAAAAAAGTGTAATAGTTATATAAAGTTTAAATATTTTCAATTATATTCAATAAATAATTCAATTGAAAAAAATGTAATTATTAAATCAATTGTTTAATAGTTGTTCTTTTTTTTAAATACTTTTTTATTCAAATACATTTTGAAAAATATAAAAAAAATTAGATTTACCAACTTTTTTTTAATTCACCAATTTTTTCTTTCAAAATCATTTTAATATTAAATCTTTTCACATTTTGTTCTATGGAGTCGTTCACATAAAACTGAAATCAAACAGTCAATTAATCGATAAAATATTTTTGTTAAAAATCAATTATTATTGAAATGTATTCATGAGCCTGTGATGAGAAGAAAACCGAAAGCTTTTCGCGGTTAGGCTTGAGTTTAGTGTTTGTACTAAATACAGTAAAACACAAACTAAACTTTCAATTATTGAAGTGTTTCTTCTCCGAGTCTCAGCATGAGCTCGGTCTCCAGCTCAATCTCACAGCAGGACCAGGTGGAGCGATTTGGATTTACAATCAGGAAAAACGTCAAACGCTGCAAATACGCTTTAACTCTGGCCTTTCTTTGGTCACAAATGTATAATTACTCGCTCGGAGATTTAAGGCTACTTATACACTTAGAAAGTTCAGGCTAAAAACAAAGCCGTGTGTTCTTGGGATCCTCGAAACAAACTTGATGACATGAAGCCTGTGATTAGGAAACTGCTTTCTCTGCCCGTGACCTTAAGAGGTTTGCAGATATTTTCTTCAAGTCAGGTTGGATTAAAGGTATTTGGAAGATAGGGGGTGGGAAGCACATCACCACACAATGGAGCGAGAGTCGAGGGGGAAAAAAATGTGAAGCTATTTGTCCCTGGAATAGTTCCCCATACCCCCCCCTTTAAGCCTTTGTTCCAGATGACATTTCAAAAGGAGGATTGGAGTCATTAAGGCCAGGGTTAGCCGACATGGGCGGGAATTAAAGTAGATGAGCCTTTAAAAGCTCCGTGTAGAACACAGACTCTGTACTTACACTCGGGGAGTAAAAAGTGCCTGCTGAAAAATGCCACGACTGTTCAGTGGAAAAGAGCACAGTGATGTTCACACGATGTTTATTTAATCTACTAATTCGGATTTCCTGAATCAGCTGGAAAAACTAGAGTGATGAGATTCAACGTATGTCCACTTGGCTAATTAATATGCATGTACTGTATATACACACAAGATTGGTATGTGCCTTAAGAATTCCACATTGAGTCCCTATTAACTGTAATATAACCTCCAATCTTCTGGGAAGATGTTCCACTAGATTCTGGCGTGTGCTAGTAGACGTTTGTGGAGATTCATTCAGCCACAAGGGTGTAAAGTCAGGTAGAGCTGAGGTGAAAACTGGGGTGCGGTCAGCATGAAAAAACAATCATCCAAACGGTTGTTCAGTAGGCATGGAATGGCAAATTGATGCGATCTAGGGTTTAACAAGAGAGCTTGGTTTAAACTCAGACAGCTGAGGAGCAACGAGATGAAGAGGTGGAGAGATATCGACAAAGAATCCAGACAAAGTACAGATTACAGATTTCATTTGGTTAAATGTTAGTCATATGCGACACTGGTGGACAGTCGGGAAGTATTTCTAACTGGTTGCTCTACATAAGTAAAAATTCCAGGTATCTGTCTTTTTGAGTAGATTTTCATCTATCTATCTCTCTCTCTATCTCTCTCTATCTCGATCTATCTATCTATCTATCTATCTATCTATCTATCTATCTATCTATCTATCTATCTATCTATCTATCTATCTATCTATCTATCTATCTATCTATCTATCTATCTGCATAAAGTTCACATAGCTTATTACTTTTTAAGTTAATTCAAATGCAAAAACTTTGTACTTTTACTCCAGTAAAAATAGAGAAGGAGAAACTGAGTCATATTTAAGCAGAGGATTAGTACTTTTAACCACAGGAATGTTCTACTTCATGCAAAAAAAAAAAAAAAAAAAAAAATGGGTTCGTTCCATCATGTCTGTAGCAGAATTACAAAACTTTAGGATGTTACTGGACATAAAAATGCCACCATGATGGTCACATGACACCAGTGGCACATATGCACAAGAAAATGCTTAAATGCTCTCACACACAATATCCCCCCCACACACACTTTTTTTTTTTTTTTTTTTTTTTTTTTACACCCACTGAGCATCTGCTCTCTCAACGTGTGAAATATGTTTTGTTTCTTTAAGATCCTGGATGTGATCCAGTCAGGAGATAGATAAAGATCTACTCCAGACATACGATTATACGTTTACATACTGTACAGCTCTAAGTGTAAAAGGTACAGGGTCAGCTTGGACCGAAGGAATAAAACTCTTTGGAGCATTTAAGGAAGATCATCAATGACAGGTTGGTGTGGTGAAGATTAACATTATCATTACCTACCTATAACTAGCAATTTGCTGATTTGGGACAATGTCCATTAATAAAATAAAAATAAAAAAACGCTAAACAATAAATACATATGTTTAATTTCACATTCAGTTTTAACAATTGCACATCATTTACTTTTTTATCCATTTATAAGTTTAAGATAAGATAAGATCTGGTCTGAGGTTGGTTTGGTTTGTGGCTTCCTCATTTGAACCTGGGATGATTTAAACACTAAAAAAAAAAAAAAAAAAAAAAGCATTGACGAGTCGTCCGATTCGCACGCACACCGACCCTGAGCAATTTGCCGCAATCGAATTAATCGTCCTGCCCTTGACAACAAAGCCGGCTGTCGTCATGACTACCGCGGCTGACAAACAACGGGTCATTAGGTCCAAACACACATGTAAACACACACGGGAGGTCAGTCACTGAATCAAAAAAAGGTGGATCCATCAGAGAGTTTGGAGGCGAATTCGATCAGAGCATCAACAGGCAACGCACTGACCCGACACTCGGTTCAAGATAAGAAGCTACAGGAGGGAGCGCTAACATACGGCTTAGATGCACGTAGTTATCACTTTAAAGTTAAGGAGTAAATGTCTTGTACGCTACTCAGCATGGACATACTAATCTAGCAGATTGTAACGCAGCTCGGCTTCTCCGAATAAACGAGTGTGTGTGCGCAAGAGAAAGAAACTGAAAGGGTCGATCTGCTCTGAGAGGGGCTGAGCATCACGGTTCATCTCCTCCTTCATCCAGGCTGAAAGGAGCTCTCCATTCACATGCCGATAAAGCTCTGAGAGAACGGTGCTGGCCGGGTTGCTGGTTAACAGGCCGCCTCTGTTATGCAGATCTGATCGGGTTAGCTGGAGGACACGCCAGTTTCCACAGCTGTCTCGGAAGCGTTTGAAGTGAAAGTTTCTCCACGGATAAGCTCTTAATTCTGACCCTTACCGAAAGAGGTGTCACGCAGGGGTTTCGCACCAGACATCACGAAGAAGGTCAAAATTGTAAAACCAAAGACAGTTTTAAAAGGATAACCTGTCCAAAAAAAAAATCATTCTATATTTGTTTTTGAATGTGTATTTCATCTTTACAGTCCTAATAATAATTATTAATGCCAATTGATCGTTAATGCTATCAAACTTTGCTAGTTACTATTCTCTACCATAATCACGCTAGTTACTATTGGATCTTTGCTAAATTGTTAACGCAAGTTGACGGATTGCTTTCTCTACACAAGCACTGTGTGTGTCACTATCCAAGAAAATGTGCCCTGTGATTTGCTTTTAAGTAAAATCTATGAAGTACACATGCTACTCGGTCATTTATGAAAAATCTCCACCATAAAATATTTTGCAAATTTTTCACTTAAACCACACAACCTTTTTTCACCCTTCCTTTTTCTTCTTCTCCCATCGTTTCCACTTTCACTACGGTTTCGTCTACGGTTTCAGACGGGGCCTCGGAGCACAAGGGAGATCTTTGTCTGATCCGTGCTCCGGTCGTTAACAGCCCAGGGTAAGAGTGCTGCGAATGGTTTGCGCCGTTAATGTCGAGGGTTATAGATGGGATTTCCCTCGGTGTAACGCGAGGTTAAGCGCGATCATTTCCAAGGCCCTTAGGAGGGTTATTAGCATCTGTAACACGCTACGTCAAACCGGAATAACAAGGAGGCGACTTATGTTATGACGTTTTTACGAATCGGCATAAAGACAGCTGTTACACGGGGCACAAGAGCAGACCGGTTTGCAAACACTCGCAAATCCGATGCTAAAAGCAGCTGTAATGAGCCTCGTTAGCACAAAGAAAATCAATCACCCGAACGGCAACAATGAATAATTCAACGTGTCGTACAAAATAAAATCGCCCTCTCGGGTTCCACTACCTTTCCCACAATCCTCGTCTTTGGCTGCCACATGTACATGAACTTGATCATAAAATGATCATATACTACACTACACAAGTAAACTGTGCCTTTTGTTCCTCAGCTGATTTATTGTGAAACACACGTGAACTTATTGAACTCACATCGAAAGCCATTCTTCTCCTTAACTAAAAATTAACTGGGCACAGGAGACACCAGGAAGACAAAAGCAACAGGATTGTGTTAGACTGAGGGGGATAGAAACTGCAGCATCGCTGGCATCTTGTGAATATTTACAAAATCATGCATTATTTAAAGAAATCCAGCTTGGATAAATGCAGGTGAAGAGGAATTTGAGGTAAGTGCATTACTTTGTTTATTTATTTATTCCAGGAAGGCACAGAGGCCCTTCAGCGTTACTTACACTCATCCAAAAGCCACACCTTCTTCACCGGGACTAATAATAAAAGAGGTGTGGCCTTTGCTATAAAGGCCATACCTTCTTTACTTATTCATTTTAGAAATACACAGAGGCCACACCCCTTTCAGCACTACTGACAGAAGTATAACAAAGGCCACACTTCATTCACTGGGACTGCTACAAAGGCCATACCTACTTTAATCATTCCAGAAAGTTACAGAGGCCACGCCCCTTTCCGCATTACTGACAATCATAACAGAGGTCAACTATCCTTCATTGTTACCGACAGCTACAGAGGCCACACCTTTACTAAGACTGGCAGATACAAGGCCACAACTCCATCGCTGACACAAGGCCACACCTCCATCAATGACACTGATACATAGCCCCACCTCCATCACTGACACAAGGCCCCACCTCCATCGCTGACACAAGGCCCCACCTCCATCGCTGACACTGACACTAGGCCACACCATCACTGACACTAGGCCACACCTCCATCACTGACACAAGGCTGGTTTTGACAGACCACACCTCCTTCATAGTTCCTAAAAGAGGCCACACCTCCTTCTGATACTTACACACACCTGCTTCTCCGGTGCTAACAGAAAAATCTTCTGCAACACCTCCTGCATTGGACAGACTTAGTTCACAGTACATCCAAGCTAGAATCATATTGAGATCAGTGCATGGAATCGATGCAACAAAACGTTTCTGATTTTTTTTCTACTCTACTTTAGTTGTCCTCCAGTAGAACCTTCCTGTGAAAGCGATGATCCCCTCATCATCCAGTGAAGACTTCTGAAACCCTTTCTTTAAACGAAGGCCCAATAAAGTGTGAAGTGTAGCACCAGGGAACACGGTTAACATGATACCAGCTGCATGCGAGTTCATCTAATTCTGTTTGCTTTACTAACTGCCTTCTCAAAAGGACCTAGTGTGTGTGTGTGTGTGTGTGTGTGTGTGTGTGTGTGTGCACCTGCCTGTCTGCTTTTCCTAATCTCTTCTTGTCTAGGGTCAAATCATGGCCACATACCTCATCTAACTATCCTTCAGCCCCCACAACACACAAACACACACAAAGAATTGTAAGACAAATAAATGACTTTATTTCAGCCTTCATAAAGCTCTCTAAGTGATGCTATTGCGCTGAAGGCTATAAAGTCACCCCATACCGTGCATTCAGTCTTTCTCTAGGTCTTTTTACACACACACACACACACACACACACACACACACACACACACAATAGCCTCAGAAACTCAGTAAGAAATGTCTGTAGTCACTTTGCCAGGAAGAGACTCTGATTTTATTGTAGCGCTGCAAAAGTCAGGTAATTAAGGCTGCATTCCTGAGCTCGCTGTTGCCCTGTAATAGTTTACAGCGATGGAGCAAGCATGGGCGAGCTTTCCCCGCTCTCAACGACCAACCAGGCAACCGGCCCCACCTTCCTCGCTAAACACTGCAGTGCAGGGACCCATACTTGCTTTCACAGCCAAGAGGAGTTTCTATAAACAGGGTACTGAATTGAATTAGCTTTCTGGGCAAAATCACAAACGTGGAAATATGTGCAGCTCAGCGAACTGTTCGAGGACTGCAAGCTGCATGAAATGTATGGCTTTCTCCAGAGTTCTACAAATGTCCCAAAATGCAGCAAAAAAAACAAAAAAAAAACTTCTGATTTGTACAAGATGTCAAAATTTTGGTCAGAATGAAGGTCAGTAATACTGAAACTATCAGTAATACTAATTACTGATCTAATCAACATTTTTATTTGGGAAATGCAGCATTTGACAGAATATATATATATATATAAATATATATATATATTCTGTCAATATACAGACATAAAGACAAACATTAAGGCAGCTATACGATATTGCCAAAGGTTTGCAGACACTTGACCTTTCCTGCCATGTGGTTCTTCTTCAAACTTTTACCACAAAGCTGAAGGTACACAATTGTACAGGACGTCTTAAAATGTGGTGTAATACAATTTTGCGTTCACTTGAACTTGGAAACCCAAACCTGTTCCAGCATGGCAAAGCCCCTGTGCACAAAGCCAGCTCCATGAAGATACAGTTTGCATGATTCAGATTGGAAGATCATGAGTCGCCTGCTATAGAGCTCTGATCTCATCCCTACTGAACACCTCTGGGATGAACTGGAACACTGACTGCACCCTAAACCCAAACCCTAACCCCAGAAGAGTGGCAAAGCAAATGAAGACTAAATGTGGAATGCGATGCTCAAAAACCACATACCACCGTGTCCCAGACCAGTTGTCCGCAAACTTTTGGCAATATAGTGTACTTTGTAGCAGGAATGCATGTGGATGGAACGTAAATCTGACATAATCCCAAGCTGTGACTTCTCATTTCCAAAGTAAGTCCATTGCAGAACAATAACAGTGACCCAATAACAAGCTTTTAAATATTTAGTCATGAATTAAATTCGTAAATAAAAAAAGCAGGTTTGAAAGTTTACCATGACATATTAAGAATTGGCAGTTGAACTTTGTATTATAGGTGCTAAATAAAATCCTGCCTCTACTTGCAGATTGTGAGCAACAAAAAAAGATCAAAAGCCAAAGTTTTACAATATTCAATCTAAAAGAAAAAAGTGGTGCTTATTTATTTTCCCAGCATGCTCTGTATTCTTAAATGGATCTATTCACAGCAAGTCGTATCGTTTGACGACGCGAATTTGTTACTTAAACAACTAGCGGCTAAATCCATTTAAATTGACATCATATTGACATGCTAACAAAAAAACCTGGCCTGATTGTATCTTTCCATTCTTCCCATTTCCATTCCACACCACGGACTCTACTTTATAACGTCAGGGCAGGAATGCGGCTCGAACCTCCAGAATAGCGTGAATAGCTGGCTCAGGGTAAACAGTTATCTTTGGGAGAGCTAAGCGTCGCACAATACACGCGCTGCCAAAGTCTATTCACTACAAGAACACTAGTAGAATGGCCTCCTAAAGGCACATCTGAGCCCTCAGTTCTTACCCTCAGCTGAACAAATATCGGACTAGACATGGATTCAGAGCTTAGCAGGACACTGATCCGTGAAGACTGCGGATATATGAGACGGTTTATTTTCCCCAACATTTAGAAATCCGAGCTAACGATGGCCAAGCTGTATTTTTCTTATGAGTCCCTCCACAGGGAATCTGATGCTCTGTTTGCTCTATATGATGCACAGATGATAACAGGGTGAGATAAGGAAGTTTACTCTAGAGTGTGTGTGTGTGTGTGTGTGTGTGTGTGTGTGTGAGAGAGAGTGTGAATGTAGTGTTGTACCTCCATTTGTGCATGATGAAGCCAGGACACTGCAAACCACACACATAACAAGGCTGGCCCCTTCCCAGATCCTCCAGTGCAGAAGGCTAAATTAGAGGAGAAAAAAATTTACTTTTTACTCAGATGCCTAACCTGAAAGGAAAAGAATCCACAGCGGATCATCCGTATCCGCATGTTCGATTTGGTACGTTTTACGCTGGATGCCCTTCCTAATGCAACCCTCCCCATTTATCCGGGCTTGGGACCGGCACTAAGGGTGCACTGACTTGTGAAACCCTAATGGCTGGGGTTGGTTCCCTGACCAGGGATCGAACCCGGGCCGCGGCGGTGAGAGCGCCGCATCCTAACCACTAGACTAGACCCTCTTTCCTCACATAGCACAGCATACTAGGAAACTGGGGTCAGAGTGGAGGGTCAGTCATGATACAGCGCCCCTGGAGCATAGAGGGTTAAGGATTTTGCTCAAGGACCCAAAAGTAGCAGCTTGGCGATTATGGGGCCTGCACCTCCGGACCTTCTGATCAGTTACTCAGAGCCTTTCCCTAAAAATGTTTTTCATGAATGATGGTCTACATTCGCTTTGCATAATAGCTCACCCACAATTCCACCTTGACTCCCTTTTGACACTGGATATGATGTTAGACCTAACAAGAGTTCTGAAAGCTCTCTTTTCCTCATGTACACATCCGGATCGCAAGGTTACACCAAATCAGTGTCTCCGAGATCTTGTAGATCATCTCGTGTAGCTGCACACCACCCCAAAAAGACACTATGGTATCTCTCAACCTACATAACCACATGGTAGGTTGATATGGATCACTAATCCCCAGAGTCCTAGTGTCAGCTAGTGATTCGTCATGCTGTATACATTATTTATTCCCTTTCTGATGATGCTGTACCCCCAATATCCAGGGTAATTCTGACACTTAACGCACGTGCCATTGAGTTTTGTAGTAAACATCATTCACAAGAAATAAACTACAACACAAAGAAAAACATATTTAGAGTCCCAAACCAGGTGTATCACAGCACTGCATGTTCAGAAAGTGACATCAGCTGACTTTTGGCGCCCTGTTTTAGTGCGTGTCCTCAAAAACGCAATTACGCAATTATCCAATTACGCACGCAAAACTGCGCCGGAAACTCGAAAAACAAAAAAAACAAAAAACCTGCACTGTGACTCACCGAGCTGCTGAAGCTTCTCCTTTTAGAGCTTCTGCTGAACATGGCAGGTTCACAAGGAGGAAATCGAGCTGGGAATGAAAGAGGAGTCACTGTGCGCGTCCCTGTGTTGTGCATGAAACTCTGGCTGGCTGGCTCTGCGTTTGTGTGTGTGTGTGTGAGAGAGAGAGAGAGAGAGAGAGAGAGAGAGAGAGAGTGTGAGAGAGGTGATTGCGCAACGATGCGCGTCCAAATTGCTCCTCCGCCCCTCACCTCAAATCGTTTCATCCAATGAGGAACAAATACATCACGAATCCCCGTGAGGTCCTCATTAAGATTTTAATTGAAAGTGTGTGTTTTTCTCCTAAAAAATGCTCTTGAATCCTCGATTGGTCCGAAGTGTTGATCAGGTTTCTAAAGCAGCTGCAAAGCAACGAATTCACTCACATATAGAGAATCCATCATCCAGTAGTTTGCATCAGGCTGTAGAAGAAAAGTCTGCAGAATCGAGGAGGTTCTGAGATGTAAATTTGAGGGAAACGTATAGATATTTCTAAAAACAGGAGGAAAATGTGGCGAGGGAACGACTGTTTATAGCTACTATAACATAAGTAATGGGACAGTGTAACGCTATGTAACAATAAATGGATGAAATGTTTGGCAGCTCATTCGTTTTATTCAATAATAACAACGATTGCGAAGATCTTTAGACATTTCCCTTTGGATACTAGGAATACAAGGTTTTGGAGTGTACTCTTGGTATGGAAACAGTAGCTCCCCCTCATCAGGCCATGCAGTCACTGAGTCAATTCCTATCAGTGGAGAAGCATGAAGTTTCTGCTCCACTTGTTTGATGAGGCATTTTACATTTATTTCTAAAACCTGTTTTCTTTACAATTGTTGTCTTTCTTTCCACTTCTAATGTAGTTTTGGGTTTTGTTTTCTTTTAATGTTACTTTAACATCAACATATGTTTTTTCCTGGTGAAGAAGAAATGCCTTTAATTTCAATAGATTTAAATAAATAGAAGTTTTTAAATAAGATTTTACAAATAATGATTTGAGATCATACTTCCTACACCCCCCCCCCCATTACATTTTCCAAACCCATATTTTACAGTACATCTATGTTTAATGAAATGAGCCATTATATCAAAAGTGCAACCTTTGCATTTTTCATTCACGAGTAATAAAACTCATTTACAGTGCGCTCCGAACTTTCCGCAGCATCGAGGGAATTCCTGATAAAATTTCCTCGTAAGTAACGCAGCACTGGCTCCTCGAAGAGCAATCGCTAATATGTTAGAGAAGAAAAGGCTTTGGTCGTCGCGATTGGTCTAGTGCACTTCAGGTCTCAAGGGTCTTCGCATCGTGAATGCTAAAAAGCATGAGCGAGCTAATGTCGATCCGGGATTCAATCCTACACTACTCTGTGTATATCTCTTCCAGTAGATAAAGAAAGGATCAGTGGCCACGATTTAAATGTCCAGATCGACATGCTAACATTAGCCTGATTGAATTTTTATTTATTTATTTTTTTTAACATAAATACAGCCAAAGAATGCTTTAGGAAAAAAAATTGAAGATTATGGTGAAGGAAGGAAGCTGTAAAACAGTGGGAGGACTGGTCCAAGTAAAAGGGGAAAAAAAAAAGATCTTCTTTAATGTGCATTTAAAAAAAGAGCAGAAAATATATTCATAGAATGTTTTGTAGATTTCAATTTCCAAGCAATTATTTGTTTTCCACCCCTAAGCAGGATGAATGCTAACATTTTTTTGCTAATCTGACATTTAAAAAAACATGTCAATATATTCACCCTTCGTTTAAATTGGAATTGTTTGGCAATAACCTGCTGAAACAAATGCAATTACAGAATAGTAGTAGAGATTTAATGCCGTGTCAGCATCTGGGGCAAAAATCTGAGCAACAAGATTTACATTGATACAATAAAACAAATAAAAAATAAATTGAATCAAAGAATACAGCAGTTGATTATAGATTATAGAAATTCTAAGACTTTTTTTTGTCATATTTTACTGAACATGTCTTACAGTCCTGTGTTGTCCAATAAAATATATTTAATGGAAAGGGTGGGAATTGGGTTTGTCCTGCAGAACCTGCATAGGGTTGGGTTTTCTCTTTAAATGTACGTCGTCAGACTTAAGTGGAAATTTGATGATCGACTTCATGCAATTTGTTGTTTGTACACAAGCCCCATACTTCTTGCCACTTGATATATATATTATTAATATTAAATTAATATATGATAAATGACAGTATGTTTAAGGTCTAATGGTTTCCACTGGAATTCCATTACAAACTTTTAGCTGTAAACCGGTAGCACAATGTGTCCAGTAGAAACTCATGTGTCATCTACAAGTTGCCAGACGTGTTCTAATTATCCTTAATAGTATCAGACACAATAAGCTACCAAATGACCAGTGGAGACCCACAGCATTGTAGCATTACAGCTTCCATTATAACCAAGACAATTCCCATTATAAATGACTGGGAAAAAAAAGCAATGCTAACAAATCTGGCATGCTAGTCAAAACAATGCTAGCAAATCTCTTCTTAGCAAAACAGGCTAATTTAGTTACAAATAGCAAATGACCTGAATTTACCCTTCAGCATCCTGAACATTTTACTAAATAACATTTTCATTCTCGAGTTCCAGTCCAGAGGCGAACCCATACTGAAAATACAATTACATACCTATAGCGCTAAGTGCATTGTACAGATTTCCTTTTGTTTCTTTTATTTTTATTTATTTATTTTTTGTATTGAGTTTTGTTTTACAATGACAAGTTTAATCCAAACGGATGCATGTGAGATGAAAAGCCTCCTGATTTGACTGAATATAATGTAAAATGTGATTAGGAAAATGTTTTATTCTTCTTCTTGAAAATGTAATTCTCATGTAAATGTCAATCTTAAGTTACTTCAATATTTTCCAACTCCTGGGATTCCATGGTCCTGTTTAAGAAATATCTGCTTGATTTAAATTGGTTCACTGATCACTCCTCTCCTTACCTGCTCACTGAGTTTTGGTGGACGGCTTCCTCTGGTCAGATTTCTCCCTCTGATCATTTTCCAGAATGTCAGTCTTGCTTTGCTGGGCCTTGATCTAAATTATGATCTTTCAGGTTCTCTAGCAAACCCTTCAGAAAGATCAGGAGGAAAAGTTATATTGAGGTCATGTAACACTCTTTAATGACCCACAGGTGAACACTTTATCTAATTATGTCACTTTTGATGGCAAGTATAACTACACTATGGGAACAAATGTATTTGGACTTTTCCAACCACATGTTGTATTGGACGTCTTTGTATGGAGTAGCATAAATGTTCCCTTCAGCTGAACTAGGAGACCCAAACCTGTTCCAGCATGACAATGCCCCCCGTGCACAAAGCCAGCTCTATTAAGAAATGCTTTACATAAGTCGGAGTGGAAGATCTCCCGCTATAGAGTCTAAACCCTATTGAACACCTTTGTGATGAATGTAAACCTACATCTGTACCTTACTTTACAAACACACTAGTGGCTGTTCTTGTGGCTAAATGTGGTGGAACATCTTAGCAAAAGAGTAAAGGTGATTTTTTACAGCAAATATGGAATGGGATGTTCAAAAAGCACATAGCGATCTTCTGATCAGGTTCACAACCTTGTCTGTACAGTGTTATTTAAAACTCATGAACTTCAAACCTTTAGTTTTCACACTATGTCAGTATTAAAGGTGCGTTGGTGTCGATATCTAATCTACGTAAGTTCATATGAGTTTTTTACTGTATACTGTATAAATGTGGTGTGAGGGGCAATACTTATAAGAACAAGTTTTTCTTCTTTTTTCAGCTGCTCCCATTACGGGTCGCCACAGCGGATCATCCGTCTCCATACCCCCCTGTCCTCTACATCTGCCTCTTTCACACCAACTACCTGCATGTCTTCCCTCACCACATCCATAAACCTTCTCCTTGGTCTTCCTCTTTTCCTCCTTCCTGGCGGCTAAATCCTCAGCATTCTCCTACTGATATACCCCATGTCCCTCCTCTGCACATGTCCAAACCATCTCAATTTTGCCTCCCTCACCTTGTCTCCAAAACGTTCTACATGTGCTGTCCCTCTAATAATCTCATTTCTAATCCTGTCCATCGTCGTCACTCCCAATGAACATCTCAACATCTTCAGCTCTGCTACCTCCAGCTCCACCTCCTGTCTTTTACGCTGTCTCTAAACCATACAATATCTCAGGTCTCACCACAGTCCTACATAGTATACATATAAAAAAGGAACAATGTATCTAATTCCAAATCAAGGATTGAAATTATTATGATCTTTTTTTCTTTTTAATGAAAGCCTTAGACATGATCTTAGATGATCTAAACACGCTTATGGGAAAAACTGCAAATCAGACAAATCAGACTAAGGAGTGATTTATTGCATTACAATTCCCTTTCTGTGATCCATACAACAATCATAACACTGTAAAATCCTTATCAATTATCAGTCGGGCTTAATAGGCAGAGGCATGAGACATACATTTATGTGTATTAAAGAAATCCATTTACATTTGCAATTATATTAAATACAAAAATGTAGACAAACAAAAAGTAAAAAAAAAAATCTGTACAACCCATGGAGTGCTTGAGTTTGAAACGTCAACTCCCTTTTTGTTTTTATTTATTAATCATTTCAGAGCCCAGATCCTTAACAATAATCGAAATATTGAATAAACTCTAACATAAATAGCACCATGTGTTACATTAAGGCAAATACAGATTTTTTCTTTTTTTTTAGAACATGAACAAAACCAGTGGCTCGAAAATGGTTTCAAAAAATGTCATCAAACATCATCAAACAAGTAATGTGTTCCTGAAGAAATGTTTTTTTTTTTTTTTTTGTAAGAAATTATTTAAAAAAAATTTATAAAATAAAATCAAGCAAAAAGTAACAAACAGCAGGTAAAAAAAAAAAAAGGCAATATAAGCGTACCCTGAAATGTAACAAGTAAAACAAAAACATAGTAGAGACTTAAAAAATGACAATAAAAAATAAAGCACATGAAATTTATCACCAGAATATTTTGAGGTATTTAAAAGAACAAACACACAAAAAACAAAAAATTTTCTACAGTAAAAAAAAAAAAAAAAAAAAAATTCTGTATGTTTTTGAAAAAACATTAAACTTTTGAAAGACCAAATGTCAGACATTTTGTAGGCTTCATTTTCAAACCTTCTAGACATTTTGGTTATGGCTAATAGTCATCATCCTACCCTGAAGTACACATCATTTCCTTAAAAAAAGCTAACAAAAGCACCAAATATTAGATTTTAATTAAATCATTAAAAAATGTAACACATTTCGGATCTTGACTCAGAAACCTTTACTGTGAAACCATTTTTTTTCTCTGCTTTATCTTTCTACCCTGTTGCGGTACTTTTGTTGTAGAAGAAAACTCCCAGTACGGTTCATAAACTCTAGAAGTTCCCAAACACCAGGCATTTGAGGGGTTGATACCAGGTAGGGGTTGATACATCGATATGAAAAGGTGTTATTTATTGTGCGTTTTGCCATTTAAGAGCCTCTATACACTGCAGAGTGCAAAAATAGATACCCTACTGATTAGCCCACCAGTACCCCATCAGCCGGTCCTCGAAAATATTCAAAATGAAACTAGTCTATGATCTGCTAAAGGTTTCAGACCCCTGCGTTAGACGACGTGAAGAAGTATCTGTGTTAATGTTGGATTTTTGATGACCTCAAACCCCCTCAAGACATACAGTAAACAACTATTTACTTACTGTTTAACTCCCTTAGAATAGAAGCCTGTTGCATTTTCCCAAATCTGTACGACACCCAATTTTCCAGAAAAGACAACATTCTCAAGGTGGATTTAACCATCAAAGTAGGTGTCAATCGGTAAATATATAAGGTAAATATCAACCAATACTGGGACTACTTCTTATGAGAGAGGGGTTGAAAAGAAACCGGAACTACTTTTTTTTTTTTTCCCAAGATTTTCTTCACTTCTATCCGACTCTGGGACTTTTACACTTAATACTCGTTAATTGTTTTGGAATTTGGGAACAATAATTACTGTGTTTGAAACATTTATGGCGAAAACCATTATAAGAATAGGAACGCCTGGTTTTTAAGTAACCAAGTTTTCAGGGCTTTTTTTTCTCAACACTAGAAAAGCAATAGTTTTGTCTGTCTGAATAACAAAACCACTACAAATGTGGTCAGTAAAGATGAATCACACTGGAGTATTCTCTATTGGTTACTGTGTCTCTAAATGAGAGAAGAGACTTCCACCACTAACCCTAACCCCAAACCCTAACCCTTTTCTCTCAGAATCCAGGTCATCATGAAGCCTTTCCAAACCTTTATTCTGCCCCTACTGAGCCTTGAATATCCACCAATGATCTATGATTCAAAGCTAATCTCTGTCCACCTGCGTATAAAGGCTACATTACCACAGCCAATCACCACCTCCTCTGTCTCCTTCATTCTCGAGAATTACCCTGAGTTTCCATTTTGCCTCCTCTTACCGAAGCCTGTTTTTTTTTTTTACTTCGATCACACATACCACAAAATGATCCCAGAAATAAATCTCGTCCGAATTCTCTAACAGTCTGTATGGTAACATGCGTTGTTCATGTCATATTAAAAGATGCAGATCCTCCAATGAGAAACCCTTTTAACCTGCTAACATTCTGCTGATCTGGTCCTGAAGCGTTCAGAACCTCATCAGCTTCATCCAATCACTGATCTTCAATTTCAACTCTCCAAAACTCTCCAAACGTCCTGTAAACCCATGCAGGCTTTTACTACGTTTCTTACCATCAGGCTCATCCTGACTCGAGACTTTTTTCAGTTACGGAAAAACATAACCCTTGTTATAAGACCCGAAACATAGCATTCTAGAAAATATATAATACATCGACGAGAAGCCTAAACATGTATGGAATTTACTGTACAGAAACAAAAAGCCTGCACTGTGAACATGGCTTTGTTAGCGTTTTAAATAACTGCATAAAAATAATTGTGGATTATAATAAATAATTCGACACATTCTGTACACTACATACACCAGCTGATATTTACACACTTACAGCAGGAAGCCTGGGGATGGATAGAGACGTTTTTTCATTGCTTTACTGTCTTTAGCACCATGTAGAGAGAAGAACCCTGGAAGAAGAGAACGTCCTGAAGAAAGATCAGCCATGACTGTATGAGGAAGAGGCAAAAGAGGTATAAGAGGATATATTTTTAAGGCAACATAGGCAAAGTCCTATATACACTTACATATGATTTACTCAGAAGGCTATCACTTGATCAACCCTGGTACTGTTTGATTCTGATGTTCTACAGGTTTGCACCTATAACCACCCACCCTTTCAAAAGGTCAAATTAAACAATGTTCATCCTGCATTCTTATGGGGCCCCCTGCTGGCTCATGAGTGCTTGTAGTCTCAAGGACCATAATTAAAAATAAGCCCAGTTAACCGAACCCAAACAAACTAAACCCAAACCATTGAACTAAACTCAATAAACACAGCCCAACTCAATCCAATGAAATGAACCTAATTAACGCATCCCATTGAACTAAACCCAAATCAAACCAAAACAAACCAATCCCAACCCAAACCATTTCAGTGAGCCCAATAAACCCAACCCAATCCATTGATGGCTACAGAGTTAATGCTCTAGGTTACCCCTTAATGCTCTGACCCCAACCTCATATACGTAAATAAACTGTGTTTCACTGTGCTTTAAACATATGTGACAAATAAACTTCTTTTTAAGACCTTGATCAGGGCGTCAACTGACAGAATGTATGTCGGAAGAGCGATATGAAGCCATTCTCGTGCCACTAAGACACTTAATGTTTGCTTTTCACCCAAATGTGAGTCATAATAAGAATGGAAGAATGTAATTCTAGACCTGGGATGGTATGGGACTCATGTAACTTGGATGAGAAGGCCTGAACTGGAAGACGGAGTGCATTTGCCACAGTAGCCGCCACACATTCCTGTCACTCTACTGCCATCCTGTGAAACAAGAAAAGAACTGCATGTCATGGGCTTTACTGTGGAAAAAGCTACATTTACAATTTACATGAAAGATAACAAAAAAATTTTGAAAGATTACACCGCAGCAATGTTCTAGAAATCTCAGATCGACTGGTCCTGGTCTATTTGATCAGATTTTCTATTCATGCTTTCCTTCTAATACATTTTATTTATATACACATGAACTACATGTAATCTGAGGAAAATGGTGAAAAACGTTTGGGTAATAACATTAAATCTGGATTTGCATCACTAAAAGCTGTGTAACATGAACAAATAACAATGTAAAACATCCTCACAGAGGAAAAACCAGCCCTCGTTGGGATAACGATCCCATCGACATTGTTCTCTGAAGCTCTTGACTTACGACAACCGATTTTCTGTCCATTTTCCTCTCTGCGTGGAGCGCTTTTCATTCCAGACCTTTTCACTCCCTGCCAAGAAACGAGTCTTTGACTGATTTCAATTACCAACACAGAAACAGAGGTCTTCTTGTAGCAACTGCACAATAGTGCCCCCTGGCTGTGCACACAAACCTCCAGAAGAGGGAGGAATTGAGGCACTAAGTGTTGGAATGGAGAGAAGAAGTGTGGGAGGATTTGATAAGGTGTTTGAAGAGATGTCAATACATGGAAGTGGAGAAAGGTTGCGGAAACAGGATTAGAGGACTCGACTGTGAGAATTTGGAAACTTAGAGAAGGTCACAGGCATACGATTAGGTACAGGTGAATGGATCACTAGTGTGTTTGCTTGGCACTTTTTCAGCATGTGCGAACAAAGTACCTTAGACTTGTGGATCTCGGCCACGGCGTAGTTCCCATGGGAATTCCACTGGGTACTTTCAGCCACCTGGAAGCCTGTTCCTGAGAGGTTGAGCCTAAATTGGCCCTGAAAATTAAAGAACAATCATATAATTAGCAAGTGGAACCCCATGTAGGGTCTACTGTATCCTTGAGGGGTCTTTTAAATGGAAATAAGGGACTGCTTTTTCAGACTGAATGTACTGTATGAAAATTAAAATGTCCTAGAACACTTAAATATAAAAAAATAAATAAATTTTTTAATGCTATTGTCATTGTAAGAAGGAAAAACTCGAACCATCGTAACTCGAGGACTACCTGTATATATTTCATACCTGACCAACTTCTCGACCTGTGAGGCAAATGTATGAATTTGCTGTTCACAAATGGTCTTCATTCTATCTGACAGATTTTAAGAGATTTCACCAAAAAGACATGGGCCAAAACATCAGGACCCAGATGTGCAAAGCTAATAGAGACACATCCCATCTGTAATTGCAGCCAAAGAAGAAAAATCACAAATGATAGACCCCGGGTTGGGCGTGAATATCTGCAATTAATCAACAAACAACTGCAGTTTTGTTGTATGCATACGACTTTCTTATGGGGCCCCCTGCTGGTAGTCCTTGTAGTCCCCATAAAAAAAATTAATACAAATTAATGCGTAAATACAAAAATGTATAATATATTCGCTTATTGTTTGAAACGACTAAAACTAAAAAGAATTTTCATTCACCAAAAATGATCACTGACATTTGTGCTGATTGAATTTGACACAACCAAGCAACACTTCCTTTCCAGTGGCTCGAGTAAAGGAAGAGGGGGATAAAAGAAAGTCTGTTTCGTAACATATGGGGAGCTTCGAGAGAGACGTAGCGAACATGATCAAAAAGTGGAAAAGACAGTGTAGTGGGCTAGAGTGCTAGAAGGAACAATGAATGTCAAAATATAGGATGGATGAAAGAGGGAAAGAGTTGAGAAATGAGCACCAGATGACAAATAGATCGCTGGTTTTAAATTTGATTGAACAGCATCTGCGACAATCCACACACAAACACACACTTATAACTCTATACATGTCTCATTTCACACGAGCGTCTTTAATCATGTCTGTTTTCGGTCTGATTCCGTCCCAGCCAAAGCCACCCACGTGTTTTATTCACCGCTTGCCAACAAAGCCTTGATCGAGACATTCACATTCCCAAGATGCCTAATTATCCAGAGAAGTCGTTCCCACCTGTGGGCAGCGGGCGGCGCTGTAGCAGTCTCCTGCTGTGGCGAAAGGAACCTTATGACCTTCTCGAGTGTACGAGTACTTCCAGTCTGTGGCTAAAAAAACAAAACAAACAGAACCAGACGGCTGTGAATGTGTGATTTTGCTTCGGTATTCATAACAGCTATAACAGTGGTTGCAGTTTTTTTCTTAAGTTCTTTACATAAATTGTAGGAATTCACTGTTTAGGAACCATAAACAGTCCCAAATTTGATTGTTTTTCATCTCCGAGGTTGGCACCTATGACATAATAAAGATAAGTGATATACAAGTGAAGCATAATACAGTGAGGAAAATAAGTATTTGAACACCCTGCTATTTTGCAAGTTCTCCCACTTAGAAATCATGGAGGGGTCTGAAATTGTCATCGTAGGTGCATGTCCACTGTCAGAGACATAATCTAAAAAAAAAATCCAGAAATCACAATGTATGATTTTTTTAACAATTTATTTGTATGATACAGCTGCAAATAAGTATTTGAACACCTGAGAAAGTCAATGTTAATATTTGGTACAGTAGCCTTTGTTTGCAATTACAAAGGTCAAACGTTTCCTGTAGTTTTTCACCAGGTTTGCACACACTGCAGGAGGGATTTTGGCCCACTCCTCCACACAGATCTTCTCTAGATCAGTCAGGTTTCTGGCCTGTCGCTGAGAAACACGGAGTTTGAGCTCCCTCCAAAGATTCTCTATTGGGTTTAGGTCTGGAGACTGGCTAGGCCACGCCAGAACCTTGATATGCTTCTTACAGAGCCACTCCTTGGTTATCCTGGCTGTGTGCTTCGGGTCATTGTCATGTTGGAAGACCCAGCCTCGACCCATCTTCAATGCTCTAACTGAGGGAAGGAGGTTGTTCCCCAAAATCTCGCAATACATGGCCCCGGTCATCCTCTCCTTAATACAGTGCAGTCGCCCTGTCCCATGTGCAGAAAAACACCCCCAAAGCATAATGCTACCATGCTTAATGCTACCATGCTTCAGAGTATTGTGTTCTTGGGATGGTACTCATCATTCTTCTTCCTCCAAACACGTTTAGTGGAATTATGACCCAAAAGTTCTATTTTGGTCTCATCTGGGCACATGACTTTCTCCCATGACTCCTCTGGATCATCCAAATGGTCATTGGCAAACTTAAGACGTGCCTGGACATGTGCTGGTTTAAGCAGGGGAACCTTCCGTGCCATGCATGATTTCAAACCATGACGTCTTAGTGTATTACCAACAGTAACCATGGAAACGGTGGTCCCAGCTCTTTTCAGGTCATTGACCAGCTCCTCCCTTGTAGTTCTGGGCTGATTTCTCACCTTTCTTAGGATCATTGAGACCCCACGAGGTGAGATCTTGCATAGAGCCCCAGTCCGAGGGAGATTGACAGTCATGTTTAGCTTCTTCCATTTTTTAATGATTGCTCCAACAGTGGACTTTTTTTCACCAAGCTGCTTGGCAATTTCCCCGTAGCCCTTTCCAGCCTTGTGGAGGTGTACAATTTTGTCTCTAGTGTCTTTGGACAGCTCTTTGGTCTTGGCTATGTTAGTAGTTGGATTCTTACTGATTGTATGGGGTGGACAGGTGTCTTTATGCAGCTAACGAACTCAAAAAGGTGAATCTAGATTAGGGTAATAAATGTAGTGGAGGTGGACATGTTAAAGGCAGACTAACAGGTCTTTGAGGGTCAGAATTCTAGCTGATAGACAGGTGTTCAAATACTTATTTGCAGCTGTATCATACAAATAAATAGTTTAAAAATCATATATTGTGATTTCTGGATTTTTTTTTTTAGATTATGTCTCTTACAGTGGACATGCACCTACGATGACAATTTCAGACCCCTCCATGATTTCTAAGTGGGAGAACTTGCAAAATAGCAGGGTGTTCAAATACTTATTTTCCTCACTGTATGTGCAATTTAAACCAATCAAGTCCTTGCCTTGTAATTTTGAGCTTTGTATTAAGCGCAAAACTCAGATCTTGAAACCATCAACCCTTTCAAGCTTGGACGTAAATGAACACTGGGCTAACACAGGCAAAGGTTAGCGTAGCAGGGCAAGCTAGTTAAAAAAAAAAAAAATGCTAATCTCAGGGCACTACATTGGCCTGCTCGGTGACATTAGACAGAGCTGTAATTAACCACAATGTTTATTCTGGATTTTTGCTCATGACCCCACTTTCCTAACAAGTCCTCTGCTGAGGAGAAGATTAGTGTCATTAACCTCTCCAGATGCCAGGCTTGGAGTCTCTGACCTAAGTAAGTCACATGGTGGGAATATGTACACACACACTAGGCTCTTTTTACCTTCTGGGATTTATTATTCTGTGAAAACGCACCTATTACTCTCATGAATCGCTTTTTTTTGGGGGCGAGAAGAAAGAGATTTTCTCTTTATATCATTTGAAGCTAGAATTAAAATGTTAAAATGATCGCAAATAAAAATGTCAGTAGTATTTCGGTAGTATTCTAAAGATTTGTTTGTTCATTCATCCTAACATCATTGCAGTACCCAAACAGTTTAGATCTTCAAAAGACAATGGTTCTTCCTTGGTTATAACATCAGTACTGTGGCCAAAACATGGATCATAGTTATTTCCATATAACCACAATACTACCATCATGGTTATCTCCACAGGACCACGGTACTACCAATTTGGTTATCTCCAAAAGTCCATAGTACTTCTATCAAGGTTATCTAAAAAAGGAATATAGTGCCACCATTATGTTAAGTTTATAGGACCACAGTACTACCATCGTGGTTATCTCCATAGGACCACAATACCACCCTTGTGGTTATCTCAATAGGACCACAGTACCACTATCATGGTTATCTCCAAAGGACCACAATACAACCATCATGGTAGTATTGTGGTCCTATGAAGATAACCAAGATGGTAGTACCATGACCTTATTGATATTATTATCCTATGGACTTCAGTACTACCATAATTGTTATCTCCGAAAAAGCATCCATTATGGTTATTTCTAAAGGTCCATGGTATTACCATTATAGTTATCTCCAATGTATTATGGTATTACCATCAAGCCTATGCTCAATTGATTGTTATGGTTCTACCTTGGTACTAAAATCATAGTTGTGTCCAAGAATTCATGGTAACGATTCCACAATAATATCAGTAAGGTCATGGTACTATCATCATGGTTGTGTCCAAAAGACTATGGTTCTACTATCATTGCATTTTCCCAAAAACTGATAGGGCTAGATTCTTGGTAGTTTTTAAAAGGTTGTGGTTTTTCTATATTGGTGCCTTTGGTTTGGTTTGGTTTGGTTTGGTTTATAATCCTCTATATAAATTAGTAATTTCCAGTCAAAGTAAATTCAGGTTTATGGTTTGGCCTGTTCACTATTTTTCTTATAGCATGTGTTTGTCCATAAAACAGCAGCTATGCCTGAGGCCAGCGGCTCTGCCACTCGACACGGCCGTCCTATAATCGCTGTTATTTCCTGTTCCTTTTGCAGAACACGAGCCATATGTTTTGCTTTCGCAGCACGTCCCTCTCTCGGCCATCCGATCGCACGGCGACTGACAGAGAGGGTAGGCTAAGATCTATTTCACCTCGTAACTTTGTGCCTATGACGCACGTGCGAAAAGAAACTTCCGTCGTAGTGGTCCCTCAGGAAACCGTTTGGATTAGCGCCATTGCTTCTTAGGCGCTCGGAGGTCATGTGCGTTGCAGAAAGACCAAAATACGTCTTCCAAACAGTCTAACATGTTAACGTTATGCTGATGGCAAAGCTTTTATCGGAGTCTATTAGACCCAATCCAAGCGTCTGTCACATTTTAGATTTAAAACTCAGGCAGAAACATCTAGTTGTGGAATGAAGCATTTTTTTGGTAGGGTAGAGAAGTTCAGGCATGTTCTTTCCTCCAGATGTGGATTTCCAGATCAGCTGTGTGTGTGTGTGAGTTGTAAGTGTTGGACGAAAGCAGACACAGCTGTTAAAATATATAATGCCAGCACTCATACTGTATAATTAGAGCTCACACTCGAATGTGCTGTAGTGGAAAAAACTCAATGTCAGGCTGGTGAGATGGGACCCAATGCTAAGAGGAGTTACTGACACTGGAGACTCCTTCCATGACTGTTTATAGCTGCTTTAAGATAAGTGATAACAGGTACTATACAATCAGACATTCTACAATACTGAATGTAACTATAAAGAAGAGGTCGACTGATATAGGTTTTTCTCTGGCCGATGCCGATTTTTAGAAATCAGGGCAGCCGAAGGACAATAAGAGCGTAATTAAATGAATTTACTGTATTTAAGTAGCTTTTTCACGCATCTGAACTTTACTGAATTATTTTCATTTGGGGAGACTTTTATGTTAACTTCACTACATGTCAAAATACATTTTGTGAAATCGGTCATTACTTTGTAGATATGAGGATAAAAATGTAACTGGTCAAACATGCAACAATCCACCAATCAGGGTCGAGCGCTCGCTCTGTTATGAACTTCTGATTGGGGATCACTAACATACAGTTTAGCATCAGTTCACCATAAAGCAGAACATTTATAGAGGAATAAATGATGAAGAAACTCCAGACTCGAACCACAACACACGAGACCTTATTTGAGTGATATTTTGAAGAAGTTGAAAAGAAGGTTTTTGAGCTCATGATCATTTTAATCGAAATGCAATTAATAGATTGCGAGAGAGTAAAATTTTCACATAACCTGAGTTGATTTAGCATTAGCCTTGTGACACAAATGATAACAGGAACAGTATACCCATAATTAATTATATACTTTGGATACTTACTTAGATTGGAAAACAAATACTTTTGTACTTTTACGCAAGAAAAGTTTAAAGGATGCATTTTTTTACTGGAGTCATATGTAACAATCCAATCAGTGCACTTGTTACCAGGTTTTGGCACCCGAGCCCCCCTGTAGCCTAAACTTAAGCTTGCTAACAATACAGCTCTAAAAAGTTTCGCACATACTCTTACCAAAAGTAGCATCATAATTAACCAATGAAATTTATTATGCAAAATAAAAAACGAAGTTTACGAACTTAAAGCCGAAAGTTTTTCCGGTGTGTTCTCCACCTTCGGGATCTATTCAGACACAGTCAGATTGGAGGCGGAGCTTGTCTAGTAAGAGATCTCCGATTGGCTATTCATCTTAACGAATGGCACATTAAATAAATAATTTACGAAAACAAATAGAAACGATGAAGGAGTAAAAAACTAACGAACAGACACTTTTTTATTATTATTTGTTATTTTCGCTCTTTTCTTTGCAGACATGATTGATAAAAAAGCTACACGAACCCGTTAGTAATGATTGCAGCAAGTGTAAATGCTGCTTGGTTAATATATATTCACCATTCTAGCTCCTTCCGGGTATCCTATTTGAATGACAAATACACAATACTGCCACCTGCTGCTATGGAAGACTTATGTTCTCTCGGCCTAATAATTTGCCTAATTTTCGGCACAATCAGTCCGATCAATCGGTCGACCTCTACTATAAATGTTTAAAAATACAATGTGATCGTACTACTGCGGTGTGTGTGTGTTTTCGACTCACTAATAATGGTCATCTTGCTCAAGTCTAGACGTACTCGGGTGAAAGTGGACAGGCCGGCAGCTGTATAGTCTCTCCGGCACTGGCACTCCTCTCTGTGGATCAGATTTGATGGACACTGCGTGGGATCCATCAGCCTGGACAACAAAAAATCAAAAGCATTAGAACAACAAAAAAAAACTACAGTATATTTCAAATTAAATGAAGCCTTTTATTTGTTATCCACACAAATATACGTTATAACATGTACATGTTATACACCATGTACACAAACATTCCTTCATTCACCTGTATGCGAACACCTCAGAGAAGTTCTCGTCCTCGCCCGTGGTGAGAGTGATGTACTCTTTCGGACTTTCCGTGTGCATGTCTGAACAGTAGATCTAAAGCAAGAACGAATGGAAAAAAAGAGTGTGAGAGAAAGAGAGAGAGAAAGAAAGGAGGAACGAAGTGGGACAAGTGCGAGAGACGAGTGTGTGGTGAACGAGTCTCACGTGACGTGGTTTGCCCTGTACGCTGAGAAGCTGCTCTCCGTCAGATCCAACACCGTTCTGCATCTGCACGTCCTTGCAGCTGAGCGGCAATTCACCTGAGAGAAAGAGAAACTTCAGGTTACTTTTATGAAGCTTGTAATAGAATACAGATAACTGAGCGGGTCTTGAACTAAACAGAGCTGATGGGTGCGTTTTCCACTCACAGTCTGGGTTTGTGCAGGACCTCCGACTCTCCGGCTCCGAGCCGGGGTCACAACTGTCACTGAGCTCGCCTTCTTCCGAATAACACTGCACCATGCGCTCCATCCAGCCTTCGGCGCAGCCCGCCGAACACTGCGCTCACGCACACAAACACATACATGAGACAGGCTCTAAATCTCATGAAATACACTAGGATCTAAATCTGAGTGGATCTGATGATCAATTTCTGTGTCTAATGAACTCACCGGACCCCAGATGCCCACTCTCCAGCTGTACACATGACTCGGAGGGCACGTTGGTAGTCTGCATGCTTGGTAGCTCTCCGGAGGTGTCCCCGGGCAGTTGGGTGTCCCCTGGTGACCGTATTCATAATTCTCATTCCCAAAATGCACTTCGCTACAGGAGACCCGCCTCCTTTGGTAGCCCTGACCACAGGTCACGGAGCACTGAAAGAGGCACCGGCATCGCGGTTAGTTTTTTGATCTGAATCAATCCACCTTTTAATACCACAGCTCTAAAATTCATCAATATAATACAGGAGCGAGGTATAACAGAGTTCCGTGCTAGACGGCGCCGTTGTCGCCAACTCGCAATCCGATTGGTTAAAGCAACAACCATCAAGCAACATGTACTTTAAGCTACAGGCGCCGCACTGCTGATACTGAAGTCTTCACAGCAGATCTTTCCAAAAATCTGATTGGATAGAAACTATATCATAAACAGACAATCCCAGGAATAGCAGACCCAAGAGAAAAAATATCAAATGAAAGCTATAGACTACTGGGAACAATTTATTACATATTCATGAAAAATTGTTCAAACGTAATTCAGTGATTTTTATAGACTTAAAGCCCGGCATTGGTAACAATAGTAACTTTTTGTACCTCCTCCCAGTCCCCGGTGATCCAGAGAAACTCGCAGGGTTGAGTGTTACACGTCTCAGTGTGGTCCGGTCTCTCCTGCGCTGAACAGTGCGAGTCGTGGACTTCGTCGCCGCCCCGGTCGACACACACCGCGGCTCGACTCCTTTGTCCGGAACCGCACGTCACACTACACTGTAAGGGATTATAGCTCATGATGAAGTCTAATGCTAATTTAGTATCAGGGTGAAACAACGTTTAGTATCACAGGTAGAATTTAAGGAGAAAAAGCAAACTGGATTCCAGATTCAGACTTAACACTGGATTCAATCTCATACTGTGATTACGATGAACAAACAATATATCGTGCGGCTGCAAAGGAAGTTTTTGGGAGCGTCAAAAGAACAGTAGAGGAAGTCACACTCAAAGAATTATCATCTTTTAGCCGGGCCCACTTCACCTGTCAACTTCACCCCACCTTTTTCAGGTTAATAAGGTCTATAGTGTACTGACTAGGCGTTTTTGTTATTTCCTGTCTTTTTTTCTTTGACAGGCTCTTTTTAGTGGTCATTTGTGTGTGTGTGTGTGTGTGTGTGTGTGTGTGTGTGTGTGTGTGTGTGTGTGTGTGTGTGTGTGTGTGTGTGTGTGGTTTATGATTACTCTGACACAAATCATAGTTGCAACTGTTATGTCATGCCAGTCATTTTGACCGAACACTATAGAGTTGGAAAAAATCTGAAACAAACAAATAAATAAAACTCGATTTAGACTCTTAGCTGTAAATGTTCGGAATTTTGCTGGATTTTATGTCTTCTACACAGCATTTGTTAAAAAATGTGAAATCTGATTGTTGACCTGAAGGGAGTTAGAATTGATATGAGTAGAAATGTAAAAAAAAATTATTATTATTTTTTTTTATTGCTTTTTTTAACTACTTATTGCACAATATAACATAATATAAAAAATTTCCGACACCAATGTTGCTATTCTGATGACGTGTGTTACCACGTCTGCGATTTCATCACGGACACCAAACAGCAAACCAGAAAATCTGCATGGAATTGGCCAAATCTGCCACAGAAATGTTTGAAAGGTTTTTTTACTGCCACGTGAGCTTCAAGAGCTGAAGAACGTCGCTGGAAGACGACGAGAGATCAGGGAGACCTTGACGGGCTCGACCTGCAAAAATTCCGAGACCGTTCTGCAACTTGTGCATGATGATCCTTGGAGAAGAACCCAAAGGATTTCACTTTTGCACCCATTGTACTTGCCAGATTTGGCTCCCATGGACTTCGCCCTCTTACCGAAGATCCAGCACGAAGGTTGCAGAAGTTGCTTGACTTCCAGGACCTATTCTAAAAGTATCAGGAATTGCTGTGCAAAAGGAGCTATTTTGCAGGTGATAGTGTGTAAATGTAGATAAATAAATTGCTTTCCAGTAAACAGAACTAGTCCTGAAACTCTTAATACCACAACAAGTCTCCCCACACTTGATGAAATCCAGAAACCGTCTCCGCTCAAATGAACTCAATTGGAACTTAAAATAGCTTCATTCCAATCTATTGTAACATGGCTTCCTTCTGATATCATTGTTTTCATTCGATTTCACTTGAATTATTGGCGTCTAATAATATAATCTTCTCACCTCTGTCCAATCCCCGGTGATCCAGAGGAACTCGCAGGGTTGAGTGTTACACGTCTCGCTGTGCTTTGGTCTTTTCTCTGCCGAACAATGCGAGTCGTGGATCTCTTCGCCACCGTGACCGACACACACCACGTCACGACTGGTCTGCCCCGAGCCGCACGTTGCACTACACTGTAACCACAAGAGGTACGGCTCATAATTAACCATCGTAGATAAGGAAAATAAATAACAGAGTAAAATGCTAATAAGGCAAATTTTTCATCATCTGTTGACCTTTCGAAAGTTGAACGTTGCATTCGTTTTAGAAGGTCAGAGCGCATAAACACAAAGTCGACGCGTCTCGTGCAATTACGCCCAAGAAAAATACACGTCAATCAA
>NC_139601.1:3084889-3102389 GCF_946808225.1 Silurus aristotelis | reverse complement strand
TATCCCAGCAATGTTAGGAAGATGGGGTCAGATACAGTGCCCCTGGAGCACAGCGGGTTAGGGGCCTTGCTTAAGGGCCCCAAAGTGACAGTTTTGGCGATATTGGGGCTTAAACCTCTGACTTTCCAGTCAGTAACCCAGAGCTTTAAACCCCTGAGGTAGTCTCCTTCCCAATCAATGTTTCTTCCACTTTAGTGAAATGAGAACGAATAAAATAAAACATCCAGGATGACATTTATACTGAAATGAAAAAATTGTCGTAACAAAAAGAAAAACCCCAAAAAACACAGAATTGCAAGACTATCATTCATATAGAGAATGAAAGATTCAGAGCGGTATGCTGTGATGTGATGCAGCCTGACATGCAGTGACTTAATGTTTCAACCAGGAAGTTGAAAAAATGATCAGAAATGAAAAAAAAAGTCGATTTTGTATAATAAATATTTCAAAAAGACCTCTGGAACAATGATAAAATGCTGAAATTTTTGAAAAAGAAAAGAAATGAATAAATGGGAGACTCTGGAGAAGACGCTCCAGTTCCCCATCGATCCATGAACAGCCCCACCCCTTTTCAGTGTGCCCCCTTCGCATTGCTAACTACCCTGACATCTGGAGAGAGTGCATCAGAGCTAACAGATGGAATGTGCTTGCGTTCGATCAGCTTACAGTGGGAGACTTCTAAAGCCCATCTGCTTTACTCCTCTGCTGCTCTGGACGCTAACTGGAGACAACGCATGGACGTCTCGGCCGCGATTCTCACGCGTCCACACGAGGCTGAGGTGCGTGTGCGCCAGATGTCCCTGCTTCTTGCTCCTACTTGAGAGTTCCCAGTGTTCAGGGAAGAGATGAAGAGAATTACTGCTCGCCAGATGTTCGGGTGCACATTGGGAAAGGTGCTGTCTTGCCTGATACACTCTCCACCTCTTACTCACTCGCTCCTGCTTTCTTTTTGTCTCTCTTTTTCAAAGATAGATAGATAGATAGATAGATAGATAGATAGATAGATAGATAGATAGATAGATAGATAGATAGATAGATAGATAGATAGATAGATAGATAGATAGATAGATAGATAGACACACACAGACGGAGGGACAAACAGGTAGACTGACGACTAGTAGTAGTCTAGACAGGTAGTCTGTCATCCTCTCTCTCTCTCATTCTCTCTTTCTTTCTATCTGTCTCCCTCTTTCAGGATCAGTCTGATGTTCAGACGTGTCACAAAAAGACGAGGGAAAAACAGAAGAAGGTTTATGCAGGAATCTCAATTATGAACTGCTCCTCCTCTGAAACTGTTTCGCTTCATTACGGTTTCTACAGTTACACAAGGACTCGTAATCATCCATAATCTTCTATCACTGATGTAAGGAGTCACCAGTCTCAGCACTTTCAACACTCTGCTGGAAGTTTTCTGCCATGAGAAAGTCTTCAGCACAAACCCCCCTCCCTACTGAAGAAATAAAAGGTTACAACCGTACCTCTGACGGTTCCAAAGTGCTGACACTGGAGACTCTTTCTGTAAATGCGAAATGATTATCAGAACTGCTGTGAATCAGAAATCAACCAACACCTTTGGACCATCACTTTCAAGCATTCAACAGTTCTGTGCTTTGTGGCTCAATATATAATATATTAGAATAATGAGCTCTGATTGGATGCTGATTGCATGCCATGATGAATAATCAATCTGTTTATAATTTAATAATAAATAATAACAGCATCTCTGACAATAGTACAACTGCAAATGATATTAACTCCTCATTGTTTCCATAGTAACAACTTCTTCACGTATATCTGTGAATGTGCTATGAAGTGCATCAAATCTGATAATAAACTAAATAAATGATCGAATGTAATAAATAAATATATATAATTATAATCTAATAAAAAATACATTAACAAATGATCTACATTAATAATAAATAAGCAAATAATCCAATAATAAATAATAAATACATAGATTTATTTATTTAATAATCAATAGCTACTTTCATAATAAATAAATAAAAAATACACAGAATTAAATACAAAATTTAAATCTAGAAATGAATAAATTATAAAAGGATACAATCTAGTCGTAAACTAATTGGAATCATATTGAATCTGTGTCTGAAATATCGAAGACGTGTAATTTGTTGAAATTGTAAGACGTTTGGTTAATCTGTAAGATGTTTATTAAACAGCATGGAGAAAGGAGTCTCCAGTGTCAGCAAACATTAAATGGCATATACATAAACACATAAACATAAACATATATATATATATATATATATATATATATATATATATATATATATATATATATATATATATATATATATATATATATATATATATATATATATATACATATATGGAACAAAATCCCAAAATGCTGCAGACAAATTCAAATCCCCAAAAAAGAAACCATTCTGAATAAATGCCATAGAATCATCACGATGACGTGTGTGTTAAACTGTACCTCTCCCCAGATGCTCGTCCTCCACTTGGGGCACTTCCCACCTTTGCAGGACTTCTCCATCCGGGGGCGGGGCAGATGTAGACAGTTTTCTTCCGCCGTTGGTTGGCCGGAGCGGCTGACGCAGGTCACGTTGCGACGTCGGAGACCCTTCCCACAGGAGGCAGAACACTATGTGCAAGAGGAAAAAAAAAAAAGAGGGAAAGCCAAGCAGGGAAGCAATTAGTCACGCTTAGAGAGCAACTTCTCAGAACTGTGGGAGGTGGTATTTGCTAAAACAATTGGGAAACCGTGTGTGTTTTATTGTGAGTAGATTCGAAGGTGAGGACAGAATTCAAGGTTACAATACTGACACATTTTCTCATAATAATTGATGATAAAAAAATATCTCCAGGTTCAATGAATATGGTGGGGAGTAAACCCCACCTCCTGTGACATCTCCATTTGAGCATCCAGGAGCTAATTAAAGGTGCCCCTCTGATGGAAGATGAATGCGCCGCACTTAAGGTGCAAGAAATTGGCCGAACTCTGACCTAATTATAGAGGTCAGATTTATAGCTGGGTGTGGAGAACGGTGGAAAAAAAGGGGCCGGATGTTTGGCTCGATCCCACCAATGCGGATCCAGGTATCTGCGTCGGAGCTAGCGTTAGGTCTGTCTTTGTTTAATCCACTCTTTGATGGGGGTTGGAAAGAGGCACCACGGCAGGCTTGAGGTTTTTCAGCAGTCAGTGTATATTTTCGTAGTCTTTGCCACAGTTGATTACAATGAAAGTGGCGTGGAGATCTTTCGATCGAAATACAGTGCGGCTTTTATTGTCACTAAGCGATTTTACAAAACCCTGCCGGTATTTTTACCTCAGCACACACTTCATCAAAGGGTTTAACAGCACCATGCTGTCCAAATGCATTAGACAGAAATGAGAAAGGGTGTGTGTGTGTGTGTGTGTGTGTGTGTGTGTGTGTGTGTGTGTGTGTGTGTGTGTGTGTGTCTGTGGGTGACCGAGCTACCGAGGGTTATACGTAATGTCATTTAATAACGAACAATGTCATTTACTAGAACAAGATTGTTGCTTTGCTTCTGTATAACTTATAATGAACACTATAATGTAGTTAAAAAAATAAGGTTTAAAATACACACAGAAAATAGAAGAAAAATGCAGGGAATATTTAAAGACAATAGACATAGTAAGTCAGATTTTTTCCAAATGCATATCAAAATCTTTATATTTAACATTATGATAATATTCTTCAATCTCAACTCAATCTTTTGTCCCTTCAGAACTGTAAAAGAAGTAGTCAAATGCCAACACATGTCTTTGTGTATATAATAAAATCCAGAACCTTTATTAAAAAAAGGGAAACCAATTCATAGGTATATAAAAATAAAGAAAACCTGATGTTCCTTGAGGTACCAGCAACCTATTAATTGTTCCAATTAAGACCAACTAATGAGTTTCTGAAGGTTCTCAATTATGTTTTCTTGAAGGTTTGTTCTTTGGATACTTTGAACTACAAAAAACTTACGGCATTTGGCAGATGCCATTATCCAACGTGGCAATGATCGTAGTTATACAACTAAGCCAGTGATTCTTAACCTTGTTGGAGGTACTGACCCCCACCAGTTTCATATGCGTATCCACCGAACCTTTCTTAATTGGAAAAATAAAATATGGTTTTTTTCAAATTCAAAACATAGGTATATATTTAACTGGTGCACAAAATGAACCGTGCATCAACATCACTGTGTTCAAAGAACAAAACCATTAAAACATGATTTTCACACAAAAACAAAAACATAATAAAGAATATTTACTGCAAATCAGTGTGACTTCTGCTGTTGCCTTTCAGCGGCTTCGACTTGGCAAGTGCCACTCTCATGTCATTTTCGCAACAAAGTCTGTTCCTTTTCTTCGTTTTTATGTCCAGCATCCTCAAAAAGGATTGCTCGCAAAGATATGTTGTAACAAACGGTATGAAAATCTCCAGAGCTTTCTTAGCAATAACAGGGTTCGACCTCCGCCGAACCCCTGAGACTGACTCGCCAAACCCCTGGGGTTCGATCGAACCCAGGTTAAGAACCACTGAATTAAGCAGTTGAGGGTTAAGGGCCTTGCTTAAGGGCCCAGAAACGGTAGGTTGGTGCAGGTGCTGAAAATTGAACTCATGTTCTTCCAGTCAGAAATCCAATGTCACAACCACTTAGCTACCATTTCTTTCCATTTTTTAAAGTATATGAAGTGCAGGATTTGCAGTGCAGGTCTCATTGCATATTCATTTATAACATAGTAGCATTCAAAAGGCGTTCATAAGCCCTTCATGACTGACGTACCATGTCAAAATAACCTTCAAAAAACTATAGAGCATACACAGTAAACTCATCAATACTATGGTACGCTACATAAGGCTTTCATAAAGGTTGATTCTAAGAAGTGTCAGCAACTTCATGAGTATTCAGTCTCTATGTCAAGTTGATGTAACCCATAAGTCAAGTGTTATGACCTGTGTTAGGTTTCAGGCGTAATGTCAACCTGACATCACATAAAAACATTAACACTGCGTAAGGGTGGTGTTTAAAAGGTAATAACATAAGCTTACCAGGAAAAGTAAATAATGCTACATTTATTTACGTGTACATAGTTTACAAGTGTCATATGTCATAAAGCCTTTTTGACCTTTCTCTATGTCAAGGTGACAAAGTCAGTTATGATGCTTTGAATAAAATTCATGACAACTCATTTTGTAGCTGTTTTTTTTTAATAGATTTTCTAATTTTATAACTTTTCAAATGCATGGAAAGTGTCAAACATAATCTCAAAAGACTTGTGTGGAGACAAGAGAGAGTGTGAATTCATCCAAGACATAATATGTTAGATATGACAATGAGGTTATACAAATGACCTCAAATAATCGACATAAAGCTGCATAAACATTTATATAGGCTTATTCCAAATAAACGGCAGTTTCAGTCACACACCTGCAATAATATTGAGTCTTTCTGGTATCTTTAAGTAACTAAAAGCTACAAACTTAAATGTTTGTACATAAGCCTGTCCCAGTAAGTCAACCCAAACCTCAAAAATAACTTGTTAATGTCAATTGTCATGAAGGGCTTATGTAGCAATACAAATGTTGGTTAAAAGATATGATTACATCATCTGACAAGCAAGAATTTTTTTCCTGTGTAGGACATTAAGGTAAGTTTTTTAAAGGGATGGTTGCCACTACCTCAAGTACCTTAGAGTTATATTCAACCCAGAGTACATGGGTATTAAGCCCGGCTTAGTGTTTGGTGGATAAGAGCTTTAAGATTCACCTCAGTAAGCCACATATTCAGTAGTATACAACAAATAAAAAATAATTCAATTCCTGAGGTAAAATTATCAGTTTTTTCAGCTCTAACAGCAAAAAAGCAAAAAAAACAACAAGGTCCATCAGTCCAAGGGAAATTTTCGCTTGTAGAAATGCTGACAAACTGAGCGAAGGGGCCACCGACTGCCGAGAGACCTTTTTCCCATAGAGCGCATGAAGCCTTTTCTGAGAAGTGCGTCCACGCTGATTACACGTGTGACAAAGCACAGAAAGGGGGCTCCACTCCGGATCAAAGGTCACCTCTGACCCCCACGTGACCTCCGCTGACCTCTATTGTCCTGGCATAATGTTTCGTTAGAGCAATTGTCAGCGCCCCACACTGGGATTGTGCCACACTCAGAAACAGAATGGCCATTCAAATCTCCTCGCTTTTTTAATGAATTTAAGAAGTTTAAATAAAAAATGTCATACATTTTTTTTTTTATTATGTTTTTTTGTAAATGGCAGAAATGGCACAATTACGTTTCGAAGATTCTTCGCAATAATAATGATGTACAAGTGTTTTCCAAAAGGCTGTAAAATAGCAGAGGTAATAATCGTAATACAGCATTACTTTTTCAGGAAAAAAACCAAACAAAAATGTGAACAGTTGTATGAAAGATAATAATGGATGGAAACAGCCAGGAAAATGATGAAGAAACAAAACAAACAAGCAAAAAAAAAGTCATTCATTGCTACCAACAACAAACAAGTTCACAGCATGGATCGTTAGCAATATATCATATTTTTACCTCAAATCTTAGGAAAAAAAAAAAAGAAAACCAAAATATTCAAATTATTGAATGTGAAGAAAATATGTGCTCTCAGAAACTGAAAATAAAATGTAACATTATCTTGAAATAAACAGCATACTTTGTTGAGGGTGGGGCTTGACAGCACTTAACTCTCATTGGCTAGTGAGATTTTTATGGACAGTACATTTTTTTTCTTTTTTGGCGAAACTGATATTTGAGGTTTGGGCCGTTACTCATTACTGAATAAATTAAGTGGTTAGAGAACAGCAAGTAGAAAGTTCACTGAGGTAAATATTGAAAAGCATTCTGAATGCGGGTCATTCATTTAAGCAACGAGTTGTGGGCGGCTTCTCAAACCGTCAAATATGAATTATGAACTGATACTAAGTAAAGAAGAAAGGAAGGAAGAAAGAAAGGAAGGAAGTCATTTCCACTTCAAACACTATAATTGTAAAGAGAACAGCATGCAGAAAACTGTCTAAATTTAGCAGAAGTCTCCAAGGGAGATGTTCATCCAAATCTCTCAAGCCAACAAGAGTAAGACACTGCTAAGCCCCGCCCCAACCAGAAATTTATGCCAGAAGGGTGACTACAATTTGCGGCGCATGAACAAAAAAACCCCAAATATTTCTGCTGTGCCCGCAGGGGCGTAATTTAGCACTAGTTTGCAAAAGGAGGGTAAAGCCGGAGGAAGTGAGTGGTACAGATAACACACCTGTACATGGTTTTATTAATGATTTGCAGTGAGCACCGAAGAGGAAAAAAGGAAGAGAGACGAGAGCCTCGGAAGAGAGACAGAGACACGGCAAGCAGTGTGTATTTTGTGATTGTGTTGGTTTGCTTTGCAGTGAAAGCAAAAAAATAAAAAAAAAAGAGCAGCAAAGGCAATCTGATTTGAGAACCTATCGTTTGCCTCCCATTCCTCCCTCCCTCACAAAACGTTCAATACTTTTGACACAAATATAATTCCAAAGCAATTTGGAACAGAATTCAGTGAATCTTGTCATTCCATAAATTTGAACCCTTCCTTTAAAGGAAAAGCCGGAGAAAGAGTGCGAGGCTTCAGGAAACGATGATGAGGTAGATGGCAATCACTAGCCAAAAAAAAAGAGAATAAATTCTCCGAGACATAAAACGCAACCTCTGGGGAAGGGAGGACTTTTGTTTTTCTGGCACGGCAAAAAAATTTTAGTCAAAATAACCAATAATTAGAGAACTTATTTAAAAATTATACAGATATTATAAAATATATGTATAATACAGAGTATATATATATATATATATATATATATATATATATATATATATATATATATATATATGACTACTTAATGCAAAATAATATGCAAAATAATGTTTGTAATATACAAAAATAAATATTAGACCATAAAAAAAATCTGGGAAAAAAAACAGCAGGGTGAGGTGTCCCTTGGTTTGTAAAAGCACCAATAATTGAATCATAGTTTAATGGCGAACTGAGGTACGGCCGTAAGCAAAGAGATTCGACTTACAATCATCTTACAGTCAGATACAGGAATGAAGATATCAGCACCTCTTGTGAAATGTGCCACAGATGCTCACAGTGTGTACTATAATATAATACAGTAAGATTTGACTGTAAACCCAACACCAAACAGCTATTTGGTTACACGTTATACAGTTTCATATCTAAGAAAATACACTATACCGACCAAAGTATTAGGACACCTGATTTATCCAGCCATATGTGGTTCTTCCCCAAACTCTTACCACAACGTATGAGGCAAACACACTCATATAGAATGTCTTTGGATGTACTAGCATTCAATTTTACCTTTGCTGGAACATGATAATGCCCTGTGCACAACGCCAGCACTATGAAGATATGCTTAACATGGGTTGAAGTGGAAGATCTCCCGCTGTAGAGCTCTAAGCTCAACCCTACTGAACAACTCTGGATTGACTGTGAACCCTGACTGCACTCACAGTCCTCCTCACCACACCTACATCAGACTTTCCAAAACCCTTGTGGCTGACTGAATCTCCACAGGCACACAAAATCTAGTGGAACATCTTCCCAGAAGAGTGGAGGTTGAAATAACAGCATATGGGGACAAAATTCGGAATGGGATGTTAAAATCAACATACCAGTCTCATGCTCAGGTGTCCACAAATCTTTTGTCCATATAGTGTATAGTGAATACAGCAGTTATTTCACAATATTACAGCTTGCTTGCGCTTTATTTGTTGCATTGTATTATAGGTGTTAGCTGCTAGGCAGTCATAGCTGCGGTTTTGAAAAATGATTTTATCTCATGTAAACAATGAAACTGAATTGGTTTTCTGGTGATGGTGTGTAAACGGGACTTTTCAGATTTCAGTGCAATTCAAAATGAAGTGCGATTTCGAGCAATTAAGAGGTCCAAGCACTATAGGATGAACAGTTGAAAAAGTGAAGGTGCATTTTGTTTGCTTCTGTGAGATATATATCAAACCTCGAAATGTCTAATTAGTTTTATAATTTATATTTAAATTGACAAAAAATGCTAAGATTTTCTGGGCCATGACAAAGAAGTGTCATTAAAAAAATTATTGTGTTTAATGTCCTGGCACAGACTTCAGTGACATGTTTACTATACTATACTATACTATACTATACTATACTATACTATACCTTACCATACTATACTATACCTTACTATACCTTACTATACTATACCTTACCCTACTATACCTTACTATACTATACTATACCTTACTATACCTTACTATACTATACTATACCTTACTATACCTTACCATACTATACTATACCTTACTATACCTTACTATACTATACCTTACCCTACTATACCTTACTATACTATACTATACCTTACCATACTATACTATACCTTACTATACCTTACTATACTATACCTTACCCTACTATACCTTACTATACTATACCTTACTATACTATACTATACCTTACCATACTATACTATACCTTACTATACTATACTATACTATACTATACTATACTATAACTTACCCTACTATACCTTACTATACTATACTATACTATACTATACTATACTATACTATACTATACTATACTATACTATACCTTACCATACTATACCTTACTATACTATACTATACTATACCTTACCATACTATACTATACCTTACTATACCTTACTATACTATACTATACTATACTATAACTTACCCTACTATACCTTACTATACTATACTATACTATACTATACCTTACCATACTATACCTTACTATACTATACTATACTATACTATACCTTACCATACTATACCATACTATACCTTACCTTACTATACTATACCTTACCATACTATACTATACCTTACCTTACTATACTATACTATACCTTACTATACTATACCTTACCATACTATACCTTACTATACTATACCTTACCTTACTATACTATACCTTACTATACTATACCTTACCTTACTATACTATACCTTACCATACTATACCTTACTATACTATACCTTACCTTACTATACTATACCTTACCATACTATACCTTACTATACTATACCTTACCTTACTATACTATACCTTACCATACTATACTATACCTTACCTTACTATACTATACTATACTATACTATACCTTACCATACTATACCTTACTATACTATACCTTACCTTACTATACTATACCTCACCATACTATACTATACCTTACTATACTATACCTTACTATACTATACTATACTATACTATACTATACTATACTATACCTTACCATACTATACTATACCTTACCTTACTATACCTTACCATACTATACTATACCTTACTATACCTTACTATACTATACCTTACCATACTACACCTTACTATAATATACTATACCTTACCATACTATACCTTACTATACTATACTATACCTTACCATACTATACTATACCATACCTTACCATACTATACCTTACCTTACCTTACTATACTATACCTTACTATACTATACCTTAATATACTATACCTTAATATACTATACTATACAATACTATACTATACTATACTATACTATACTATACTATACTATACTATACTACACTATACTATATATTTATATAACAATATAAAATAATATGAGAATAAGAAAATGTATGAACTTTGGTGCTTGGACCCCTAAAAACTGCATTTACACAAAATAAAGCACCAAGAATCTGCCAATTAAAACACAAAAAAAAACAAAAAACTGCCATATTTACTACATGTAGGTACACATAACACAACATGTCACTGATTATTTCTGAAATATCTCTGTTTTCGATCTGTCTTACTTCAGTATTCTGCGACACCCAGATGTGAAAAAATAAAAACTGAACAAACAAAAAATGCTCAAATACACGTAACATGACCAGACATTTTCAGTAAATAACTTATTTACAACACTAATATCTTTTTACTGTACACCTTTTCACCATTCCCTATTTCAGGATAGAGTCATAATGAAAAGCCCTCATATACACAAAGCAAAGAGCTCTACAAACACGAACTGCATATATAACGTTCCAGAGAGTGGTTAATGATCTAATGTGCTATACAGGTTTACAAATTCTTATAAAATAAATTAAGGAAATGTATGAAAAACTCAGTCCTGGCCTACTTTGGTAAGTGTAAGCAGCAGTCGTGTCGGGCTAAGCAGCGATTCTGATGCGGACCGTATGTAATATCACACCCTCGTTCAGTTCGGCCCCGGATTTGTACCCTTGATCGAGAGGTCAGCATGCGCTTGGGGTTAGGATGGGTAAAGGACAGGATGGACAGAGGGAGGAGTGTTATTACGGGCGTACCGAGCTCCACGGGTCGGCTCTCCAGTGGGAGCACGGCTGCATGTTGCACTGCTCGCGGTCGGGCGGTTTGTCTAGAATCTCGCAGCTCTGATCGCTAAAACGCTCGCCACCGGGCCGCTGACAAACCACCAGGCGCGTCTTTATTCCCCCACCACAGGGCTTCGAACACTACAACACACAGGGGGAAAAAAAACAAAAAAACATGTTTTCACTTCAGTAGTTTGGCAGCTTACTAATTTAGTCATGTGACCTTCTAGGAAGTACACCATTTTATTCCTTTTTTTTAAATGGTTTGTTTACGGCACAAAAAAGCAAGACGCTGCACTGAAAAACCTTGAGTATGTATCGTACCTTGCCCCAGTCGCCGTACACCCACTGCGGGCACGGCCCCGACTCGCAGGTGCGTTGTTCTGCAGGGCGAATGCTCTCGTCGCAGCTGTTAGCCGAGTAACCGTTCTCATCCTGGCACACCACTGCACGCCTCTGGAACCCTCCGGCACACGTGCTCGAGCACTGAGGAAACCAAGGTGGAAATGTCAAAACGCGTTTCAGTACAAACTTTTTCTAAATCTAGCCCTTGATGGATAATCAAAAGTCGGTTTCATTGAAGCCACATGTCCATTTCAATACACAGCCACACTTATATACCAAAAAATGTCATTATAGAGTACATGAGAAAACTCCTGGTGCACTCTGATAGGTTGCGGACTGTCATGTGACCACGCCAAACATGAGTTCAGCTACACTTACACCTACAGTAGTTACAGTGAAGATCATGTTTTAGTGACTGTGTTACAGTGCAGCTGTGTGTAACATGAACACTCCATTCCTACATCGAGCTGATAACATGCATAGATTGTGCAAACTTCCTGCGATATATAAACCAAAAACACGACCAGGGAACCCAAAATAATATTTCTAAATATGGCACTTGCAGAATCCTTTTTAACAAGGAGGAGATGAAAAAAGAGAAGCTATTTTTGTCTTTTATAAATACTTTCGATGGACATATTTATAGATGTCAAGACTTTTTAGAGACACAATGGTCTTTATCGGTAAAGAGGAAATGCTGGTGATTCGCAGAGTGAAAGTCTTTGACCTGTTACTCTTTAAGAGAAACCTTCCCCGTAATTGGCTTCCTTGAAAGTTATTATAATACTAAAGGTTATACTTAATTTATTAATTTATGCATATATAAACATGAATATAAATATATATGTATATTAGGGCTGTCAATTGATAAAAAAAAATTTGCGCAACTTAATCGCACATTTTTATCCGTTCTAAATGTACCTTAAATTAACACTTTTCACATTTTTTATATTCTAATCAACATGGACATGGAGAAATATGGATGCTTTATGCAAATCTATGTTTATTATTAGTAAAACCAAACTTAACCTAAAAGATGAAGACTTGTTTAAAATTACGCATATCATCAGGTAACCAAACAGAAGTTTTGCTATGTTTCCATACGGACGGTTTTAATTGCCGGATGTGTGCACCATGGTGTTTTTTTTTTGTCTGGGGGATAGGGATATAAGTCTCTGATCCATTACCACTGTAGATGGCAGTAATGCTCTACTTAAAATTGCGACCTGTCAATAAAGAAGAAGAAGAAGAAGAAGAAGAAGAATCATGGCGGATTTCGGTGCCTGATTGGATACTTGGCGCATCAGTAAAGCAAATGTTTAGTGATTAAACTTTTTTTCCCGCTTTAGTTCATTATTTGTATTATATCTAAGTAAAGAAAGGATGTCATGAATAAATGTAATATACAATATATATTATATGTAATATATACAAATTTGAGTCGGTTCGCATGGCCATCGTCCCAGAAGGAAGCCTCTTCTGAACCTGGCTCACAAGAAAGCCCACAAAAAGTTTGCTAAAGACAATCTGTCCAAGAGCATGAATTACTGGACCCATGTCCTTTGGTCAGATGAGACTAAGATAAACTTGTTTGGCTCAGATACTTGTTTGTATCCAGCATTTGTGGTGATGCCCTAGTGAGGAAGACCAAAAATTTTTGTCTTGCCTACAGTCAAGCATGGTGGTGGTAGCATCATGCTCTGAAGCTGCATGAGTGCTGCTGGTACTGGGAAGCTGCAGGTCATTGAGGGAAACAAGGATTCCAACATGTACAGTGACATCCTGAAGCAGAACATGATGCCCCCTCCTTCAGAAACTGGGCTTGACAGCTTCCCAATACAATAACGACCCCAAACACACTATCAAGATGACAACTGCCTTGCTGAGGAAGCTGAAGGTAATGGTGTGGCCAAGTATGTCTCCAGACCTAAACCCTATTGAGCACCTGTGGGGCTCCTAAAGTGAAAGGTGGAGAAGTGCCATGTGCCTAACATCCAGCAGCTCTGATGTAATTAAGGAGAAGTAAATGAACAGGAGAGAAATCAAAATTAAATCAATATTTGATTTGCCCACATTTTGGCTTTCAGTTCTTTTCTTTTGCACACTTTGCAATAGGTTTTTGCCCCCACAGGTTTCTGTCTGGGATTACATGAAAAGACAGACGTCTACATCCACGGAAGATCTGTGGTTAGTTCTTCAAGATGTTTGAAACAACTCTCCTGCTGAGTTCCTTACTTCCAAATTTTGCTACTTAATAAAACTTTTATATTTGAATGCATCCTTATTTTACAGCCTTTTTCCCCCCACAAGTGTGCAAAACTTTACTCTATATATAATGTGTATCAGGTTTTTGGTCTTGTTTCAAAACTCTACACAGAATCAGGCTCTCTCTCCACACAATACTCACTGCTCCCCAGGGTCCAAACCTCCACTGTGTTTGCGGACGTGCGCTTCGGATCCGATCCGCCCTGCTGGTGGGGGCAGCTTTTTTCCGCCCGTCTTGGTTGGGAGGGAAGACGGCGTGGTCGCTGGGCTGAGACGGGCACTGAGGCATGGCACACTCCTGTTCTGTTGCCGGCCGGTCGTCCGAGTCACACTCGCTCTCATCCACCATCTGATCGCTGAAGTTCACACAGAGAACCTGACGAGTGGCTTTACCCTGACCACAGGACACGGAGCACTGCGGACACAAAAACACACACACACACACACACACACACACACACACACACACACACACACACACACACACACACACACACAGCAAATCAGTATTGGCACAGTTACCTCAGCAAAAATCTAACACACCTGAGCATTTGTATGGGTTTTTTTTCAAACCAACAATCCACATTTAGTCCCCATTTGCTGCTATATTAATCTCCATTCTTCTGGGAAGATGTTCCACTAAATTCTGGTGTGTGCTTGTGGAGATTTGTGGAGATTAATTCAGCCACAAGGGTGTTAGTAAAGTCAGGTACTGATGTAGGTGAGGTAAGATAAAAATCATTTAACTGAGCAGCTATGGGGTTAACACACTCGCTAAGGGGCCCAGGAATAGCAGCTTAGTGTGGCTTGGATTTGAACTTCTGACCTTCAAAACCAAATCCAATGCCTTACCCACTAAGCTACCACCTCCCTGACAATCATGGACCAAAAAAAGCTTTCCTGTGGCCTGAATAAAACAATTAAGGACGCTGCTGCTGTGGAGTACCCACCAAAAAACTAAATTGAGGCAACATACACACTCATTCCATCACCAGTATCCTTGGATTTCATCTCATTGGATAGAAATAAGCCAAAATATTGGAGACTCCTTCCTTTAATGTTCAGAAATACAATCAGGCATCTTCAGCACATTTGCCATGAATTTATTCATTACGCCGATAGAGTATGAGTTCAGGGATTTGTTGCTGCTGCTGCTGGTAATTCCCTGCTTCAGCTACCTCGAGACGAACTCGACACAGCGTAATCGCTCCTTACCCACTGACAGAAGAGAATTGCTCCTGCATTAATCACCGATAGGCTACAGCGAGGGCACTAAAACGCAAGGAAGGGAGGGAGCTGAAACGTATATGTGACTGTGGCCTGGGAATGAATGTCTTCCTGGAGCACTGTGCTAAGTATCTCTGACATAAATAACACACAGGACCCTCCTGTGGCCTCTCTGCATACGTCTGTGTGTGTGTGTGTGTGTGTGTGTTTGTGTGTGTGTGTGTGTGTGTGTGTGTGTGTGTGTGTGTGTGTGTGTGTGTGTGTGTGTGTGTGTGTGTGTGTGTGTCTTTGTGAGAGTGGGAGTATCAGCACAGCTTGCCTGATGGGAAACATCTGTAAACACAGCACACAGCGAACTTTTAAACACACACACACACACACACACACACACACACACACAGACACACACACACACATGTATATATATATATATATATATATATATATATATATATATATATATATATATATGCATGCACACAAAGCACACAGGCCTGCCTAAGAGCTGCTCATTTCCACATGCCACAAAGCTTTTTAATGACTCAGCACGGCCTCGACGGCCTGAAGAGTGCTGGTGTAAGCAAAAATAAACCCTCGTGTTAAAAAAGCAAACGTCACAAAGTTAATTACGCACGTCTCAAATACTTCATTTCGGTTTTGTTTCTCGAAGCAGCCCCCTGTTTTAACCAATCGATCAGTCTTACTCCACCGTCTTTAACGGAGAGGGAAATCTTTTACTTAAATGGGCAGAATTTCTTTTTTTGTAACGACAAATACTCATAAACTATACAAAAAAAAGTATCGGGACACCCGTGTTTTTTTTCCCCCAGTTACCACAACATCGTAGGCACACAACTGTGTAGGATGTCACTGGATGCGATAACGTGGAATTGTCCTTTCCCTTGAACTAGGGGATCCAAACCTGTTCCACCATGACAATGCCCTTGGGCACAAAGCCAGATCCATCAAGATATGCTTTATATGGGTTGGACTGGAAGATCTGGACACCTTTGGAATGAATTGCATGGGAATGAGAACTAATCTCAACAAGCACACTTTAGAATCTAGCAAAACGTCTTCCCAGAAGAGTGGAGGGTATTATAAACAGCACACACATTCACTAAGCATCCTTTCCCCATCCATAACTTGTGTTCATCATTGCACTATTGAATATTCCACCCATATTTATTCTGAATATAATGTATCATACAGACATTTATATCCATTATATTCCCAAAATTTTTAAGATAGCAGAAGATCTTCCACTCCAACTTATGCAAAGCATATCTTCATGGAGATTGCTTTGTGCACAGGGGTATTGTCATGCTGGAGCAGGTTTGGGTCTCCTAGTTCAAGTGAAGGGAAATTGTCATGCTACTGCATCCAAAGATGTTCTATACAATTGTGTGCCTTCAGTTTTGCGATAACAGTTTGGGAAAGAGACACATGTGTCTGGGAAAATCAGGTGTCCCAATACTTTTGTCCATATAGTTTCTAGTCATTGTAGTGATGTTAACTGCATTTCATTGACTCTATACATTGTCTTTGTACAATCACAATAAAGTTGAATCAAATCTATTCTAATCTAATATGCAATTCACAAGACCTCAATAAATCGAGGTGGAAACGGTAAATAAAAAAAAAAAACCCTACAGTAGGTCACGTGATCGTCATACCTGAGTCCATTCCTGCACCTTCCACTGACCGCAGGACAGCACGGAGCACACGTCTGTAGCGGGAGGTTTGGGCAGGTGAGCGCACCACGAATCCTCCGCAACGCCACCCTGAGTGTCACGACAGCTCACGTAGCGCATACGGATTCCCTTCCCGCAGGTGGCGCTACACTGTGGCACAATAAAAAAAGAAGAGTAGAAAACATTCGGATCAAAAATATCAAAAAACAAAACAAAAACAAAACAAAAAACAGCATCCTGATTGATTCTGATTGGTCAGATTAATGTATATACTAATACACACTATCACTTGTTTAGCCTGAACTCGTCCACAAAGACTTGAGTAAGTGAATAGCGTGTAGATGATAAGGAGATGCCTTATCTACAGAAGAAGTCTCCAGTGTCAGAGTGTTTTTCAGGACAGAGAAACTTATTCAGGAAAATTTATATTCAGGACATTTGTCAGACTTCATTATCTCAGTTATACTCCATGCATATGACGGTTAAAGGCCTTGTCAAGGACTAAGAAGTGACAGGGCAGTTGGTGGTGCTGGGATTTGAACCCATGTCTGATCAGAAGGCTAAG